>NW_005194683.1:0-1143 GCF_000372725.1 Emiliania huxleyi CCMP1516
GCCGCCCCCGCCGCTCGAAGCAGAGGCCGCGACACTCGCACCCACCGCCGCGCCTGGGCTGCCTGCTTCGGCTGACGGCGCCTTGCTCCGGCTCGCCGCCACCTCCCCGAGGTACGTCCTGAAGGCCTGGAACTCAGTGTGGCCCCTCTCCTTGGCCCACTGCAGCGCCGTCTTGCCGAACTCATCACGCAACGTCATGTCTGCGCCCGCCCGCAGCAGGCGGAGCACGACGGCGGGGCGGTTGAAGTAGGCGGCACGCATCAGCGCGGTGCCACCGTTCTTGTCTTGCAGGTCGATGTCCGCGCCGTGCCGGATCAACGCGTCGACCACTTCCTCGTGGCCGTTGCCGGCGGCCTGCATCAGCGCGGTGCCGCCGAGAGTTTGCTGGTTGATCTCCGCGCCGTGCCGCAACGCCAACTCGACCAGCTTCTCGTGGCCATACGCAGCGGCGCAACTCAGCGCGGTGTCGCCCTCTCTGGTCTGCAACGAGACATCCGCGCCGCGCTGGAGCAGCGCCTCGGCCAGCCCCTCGTGGCTGTAGGTCATTGCGAGCATCAGCAGCGTCATGCCGCTCGCAGGGCCGTCCGAAAAGACGAACTCGAACGTCGCGTTGACCTGCCCGCCGCCGTCGAGCCACGCCAGCACCGCCTCGTCGCCTCGCTCAGCCGCTTTAACGACCTCCTCTGGCACCGACCCGCTGATCAACACGGAGACGGACATCCTATGGCGTCTGATGCTACTCGAGTAAAAAAAAGCGTTTAACAACCCCGGTGTTCTCGCACTCACAGAGACGAGTCAGGAGGATAATTAGGATAAGAGTAACGTACGGTAACCATACAGTATGAGAGTGAACGACACCGAGGTGCGATTCTCGAGTACTATCCACAGTATACGTAAGCATGCTGTCCTGAGAGAGAGAGAGATTTCTAGCAATACCAAACAAATCTAACACTCACGCGTCATTTGGGGCCTGTCCTGTGCCGCCCTCACGGTCCGGGGGCGTGCGCTTGTGCGTCGGACCGCGTTCAGCCGGTCATGTCCATCCCGGCCGTGTCCATGTTGATCGGCGTAGGCGGGCGAGGAGCCGCCGCAAGTGGCGTCGCCCGAGCCTGCGGGCCGCACGCACGAGCGGCACCGGCACCG
>NW_005194682.1:0-9965 GCF_000372725.1 Emiliania huxleyi CCMP1516
CGTGATTCCGCGCTCCTTGCTCTGCGGGTTCTTATCAAAGGCGTTGGTCGACGCGGTCGAGGAGAGAGCGCGGGAGAGGCTGGTCTTTCCCGAGTCAACGTGGCCCAGTATGCCGACGTTGATATTGAGCGTGGCACCCACGCTCGCGGCCGCCATCTCTGCGGTCGGCGGAGAGCTCGCCATGCCGCTCCACTGTGCTGCACTGTGCTGGGGTGTGCCAGCACAACAGGGGGGCCGCGCGAGAAAAGAATTTCGTCCGCTTTCTTAAAATCGTTCATCCCTCCCTTGGGTTGTCTGTTTTCTTTCTTTCTTTTTTGTTTTCTTTCTTTCTTTCAAAGAATTTTCGCCCTCATTGCGCCAAGAGTGCAACAGAAGCTGACTCGCTCCTCGAATTCTTCTACCCCCACGACTCGGAACGCGAATGTGTGTGACAGGACCATCGGGTCCTTCAGCCACCAAAGCGAGATCACCCGAGAGCAGCTGAGCCTGCCTCTGGCCTCGCCTCCCTCTCCTTCAGGCATTCGTGGCATCCTATGGGTCGTCCAGAGTATCGACCTCTGGCAAGTCAGCCAGCCCCACTTTGAGGGCGCCATGAAGTACAGCGATCGGCCGATCGCCACCTCGCTGGCCTCTCCGCAGGCCCCCCCGACCGCGTCGAACTCATCGGCGCGGGCTCTCTCGGCTACGGGACCGGCCCCAGCTTCGGCTGAGGGCTGACAAGCTGCCGAGCCCAAATCACTGTGAGAGTCGTGATTTCTAGTTGGTTCTCTAAAATCTCTCTTCTCTCAGAAGCTCCCTCGCACAACGCGAGAAAAGAAATTTACAACCAACTCGCACGACACGTGGCACGGAACTGGCGCGCACTGGCACTAACACAGGTACGCCACAGAGAAAAGAACTCGCTGCATCGACCATCGTGAACGCAGCCCCGATGAGTCACACCGCACACATGTCCTCGTCAAGAGAGCGGAGCTCGATTTGGCCGGCTCTCTCTCCCAGGCGGCCCCCTCCCAGCATATCTGAGAGACCACTAGGTTGGCCAGGACCGCCGGCGCGCCCACCCGGAGAGGAAGGTCGACACTTGTTCTTTGCTTTCAGAAAGTACAGAGGCATACTATCCCGCAGGAACGTGGTACGTGCTGCTGCGTGCGAGGCTAGAGGGACTCCAACAAACTCCTCCTGGCGCTGGAAAGCCTCCCGTCCTCCCGTTGCGGCGTGATAGCGTCGGGCATCGGCTTGGCTGCCGTGGGAGGGGCGGAGCTTGGGCGCCGCCTGGGCGTGATTGCCGCGAGTGGCGAGAGCGCCTACAGGAACGCGGCATGGCTGACGGCGCGCCGCGTGCTGCATTTGCGTTGTGGCTCGGCGAGGGCAGACCGCAAGGGCCAAGCCTGGGCTTCCGAGGCCCCGCAGCCTGCTGGCCACCGGCGACGGCGGCGGTAGCTCCAAGGGCGCAAGAGGCTGTGACATGCGGCGTGTGGGCTCGGGTGGCGCCTGCCGACCGGGAGCGGGACCGCGCACGGTGGGTGAGGACGTGCTCCCGCGGGAATCCGATTGCGCTGGGCCTCGCGCACCACGAGAAGCCGGTCGCCGAGCGGCTCGCTACTGCTCTCTGCGGGCTCGTCGGCGAGCGTCAGCATGACGAGGCCGACGATCGAGCACGCCACCCCGCCGCCAAAAAAGTAGAGCTGCTGCGGCGAGGCGTGCTCAAACTCGCCTACGCAAACACTGGCTGTGAGTCTCGTTCGGTTGTCGCGGCTCGGCCGACTCGCGCAGCGGGCTTCGCCGTAGACGACGCCCGCGGCGAGCAGATTCATGACGATGAGGGTCGACTGGTAGGCCGGAACGGCGAGGCTTACCTTGGCGCCAGCGAGGGTCTCGTTCAAGAGGTACAGCTGCAGCGGAGAGGAGAGGCCAATGGCCACGAAAGAGCCCCAAGTGAGTGGGTCAGACCAGGCGCGTGTCGAGCCGGCCATCACTGAGGTGACGACGGTGCCGCTGATTTGCTTGAGGGCGACCTGCGTCACCAGCCCGCAGCACGCAGACGTGGTGGATGACGCAATCGTCATCAGCCAAGACGAGTGCGGAGGTGCGAGACGCGTCCGACGCAAAATCAACCACACAGCTACCAGGCCAAATGCGGCGGCGACGAGGGCGACGGAATCCGCCGTGAGCCGCAGCACAGAGGGCGACCCGTCGCCTCGCGGGCCAAAGACCGAGACACCCGTGATGCCACCAATGACCAATACCGTCGCTGCGGCTCCAGACGGAGTGAGCTGCTCGCGCTTGGTGAGCAGGCCGGTCCAGGCCAGCAAAGACGAGAAGACGATTGTCAAACCAGCAAAGGGCGCAATCATCGAAAGCGGCGTCATGCCGTAGGCGATGATGTCGAACGCGGTGGCGTTGACCACCAGCAGGACAAAGCCAACCGCCCACCGCCAGCGCTGGCACAAAGGGAGAGAGGCTTCGCCGACCTCAGACGAGAGCTTCATGTACAGCATGCCCACGGCTGAGGAGAGGCAGCCGACGACGATCATCAGCTCACCCAGCAGCACGAGGTCCATTGGAGGGCAACGCGCGCGCCGGCTGCGAATTTCGATAAAAGTTTCGGGGGGGGGGGGGGGGGGGTAATATAAAAATAATGATTTCTTTTCTAGTCTTCTAGTCTAACCCTATAAGTCCCACCGCCACCAGTTTCCGACCGTCCCACCGATTCGGTCGTTTGCACCACCAGCTCCGCCCAATGGCCAAGCGACGGCTGAACCCGGACGAGATTCGAGCAGCCGTGGAGGCGGGACCGCCCCCCCACTCAGTCAACTACGAGACCGACAAAAAATGGCATGCCGAGCAGAATCGCTGGCTCGCCAAATGGACCGAACGCCGGCTCCCCCCCGACAGCGGCGACAGCGGGAGCAGCCGGCGGGACCAGTGGCGCGATCGAAAGCAGCAGCATGCACAGCTGCTGCGGGCGGCGGAGAAGGAGCCATCTGCCTCCTGAAGCGCCAGCGCAAGGCCGCAGCGACACCTGCCGTGACACATAGCGGCCGTGTGCACTCTGGCCCGCCACGGCTCAAGAGGCCAAAGCCGCCGCCGGAAGGTGGCGACCAGCAGGCGTACGAGCTCGCCATGGGCATGTATGGTATTGCTCGCGACACCCGGAGCAAGATGTCGAGGCGGACCAAGAGCGAAGACGCCGAGCGCAAGAGGGATGCGCGAGCGATCACGGCGATGATGGCAAGTGCGAGCATTGGTTCGGCGACTACACAGAGCGCCGCTGCTGGAGCTGCCGGCGCCACCTCCAGCCAGATGGTTCCTGAAGCAGGCATGCTGGGGTGGCTTTGCCTCCCATCCCTCCCCGACCCACCCACCATCACCACACGGCTTCCCCGTGGTAGGGCCGCAGGCAGTCAAGGCCGCCAAGGAGCGAATGGAGAGGGAGCGCGAGCGGTCGCAGCGGCGGCATGGGAGGCAGCAGATCGGAGAATTCTCGGAGCTGCAGCAGATTGCAGACCCTGAGCCTGGACTCGCCGAGCTTGATGCTTTGATGAACAGGAGATGGCGTTTCAGGCATGGCGCGAGCAGCGCGGTCCTGCTTTGTACGACAGCATTCACATCCCCACAGAGGTTGGCTTGGTGGCTGCCTGGCGCGCAGAGCAGCGGCTGTCGTCCCCTGCGCCATCACTTCCGCAGCAGCAAGCTGACACTGCCTCCCAGCACCAAGCCGCACAAGTCGTTCTCGAAAGCTTGGACATCCTGGTGCGCGGCGACTTTCTGTCGTGGCTCCAAGATTACCGCAATGTGGGTGACCCACTCGACGAGCCTCACTTGGAAGATCTGCTTTGCATTTGGCGCAACTCCGATGAGTATGAAGACACAAAGAACACCCGCATCGCCGAGACATGCCATTGCCCGCGCGACCGCGAAAAAATGCGCTCACTGCCTTATGCAGAGCTCAAGCGACGTGTCGAGGATGGCATGCTGGGTCAGCCAGGTGAGAGCCAAGCTGTCTACGATGCCCGAGTGCGCACCGATCGACTGGCACGCGGTGTAGAGCTCGGCGAGTACTTCACCAACCCCTCCGCCTTTAGCGGCACGCACCTTCCCTACTGCACGTGCACATACGACGGTGAAGTGGCCACGCCCGCAATTCCGGGACTGACGTGTGACGCAGATGGCAGCATCTCAGCTGCAGACCTACTGGGCGATCTGATAAACTATGGATCTCGCGCGGGAGAGTGGCAGCCAAGCGGTGGCGACCACGTGCCTGAGGACTGGGTTGGAGATGGCACGTTGGATAGCAATCGCGATGGAGATTATCTTGGCATGCCATACCTCACCAGCTTCTGCACGGCGTGCAAACGAATCCGTTCTGATGAGCCTTTCCTTTCGCATGTGGCCAGAGACCCTGACCTGCGAGTTTGCATGTGCATGAAAGTCTCAACCACAGTGAGCGTGAGGCTGTGCGTGGCTGTCGGAGACTCCGTGCGGCTGCGCGATGCGCTTTGCCAGCACTGTCGAAAGTCGGATCCGGTGGAGGATCAGTGAGTTACCCGCTTACGTGAAGAAACACAACGGCCCCCCCCCAGAGAAAAGGCAACACGCCGCAGGTCCACACTAGTCTGCTGGATACACACATGGGCCTGGCGAGTAGAGACCACGCCTGCTATTCACAGCACAAGCCCTCGCCAGCGTGAGCATGCGCAGCGAAAAGCCCGGATCCCCCCTGATAAAGTGAGGCGTGCGCTCTACTCGCCAGCACATGGGCTGTGCGGCGTCCTCGAACGCTGCGACGACCGAGGATGCTGTGCCAAAGGCCGTCCCGGCCGTGCTACCGTCGTCAGCCGCCTCGCCTGCCTACTCACCGCCGAAACCCCTACCGCCAGCTCCACCGGCTTCGCTGCACAGGGAACTTACGACGCGCTCGCTCGCCGTCTGCACGACACTCGATACGCTCGAAAAGGAGCTCGATGAGATGCAGGCGACGCTGAATCGCGCTGACGAGGCGCTCGCTACCGAGGCGCCACCTATTGCGCTCCGCTCGACGCTCGCCTCTCTGCACGGCTCTGCCACGGCTCTGCTCGCAACCCGTTTGGACGCGCTGCACACGGCCGATCTAACGAGTGGCCGTGACGAGGCGCGCGCCAAGCGCAAGGCCCTCGTCGCGGCGGCCGAGAGGGTGATCGAGAGGGCCGAGGCTCAGATTCGTGAGGTCGATCTCAAGAAGGCGAGACAGGCGGCGGAGGCGGCAGTGGCAAGCTCGGCGGAGGCGACCACGCAGGAGGCGGTGGAGATGACCGCAGGGGCAGTAGCGGAGGCTGCGCCAGAGGCGGCCGAGCAGCCGCCCGTGGAATCGGAAGCGGCAGGGACCACGACCGAAGCGGTACGAGCTGCAGCTGGCGAGATCGAGCGAGAGCTGACGTGACTTCCGAGTGAAAGTCTTGAATAAAGTCTTGAATATACACGCGATGTACGCGGGGAATAAGACGCGGCACACACGACAAACAACGCGGGCCCCCCGGGTGAAATTCTGAAAAACGTGCAGCACTTCTAGCCGACATCGACAAAAGTCACTCTCTAGCCCCGCGGCGAGCGGCCCCGGCCCCGCCGGAGGCGAAGAAAATTTTGCCATCTAGCGCTCTCTAACACAAACTTTTGCACACAAATCGACACACCTCCAAACAAGCTCAATAAGACTGGTCTTCACTGCAGCACGCCTCGAGCGAGTAATGCGTCTGTAGGCCAATATAATAGAGCTTCTCGCGCGCGCTCCTCAGCTGGCGGTCCGCAGGGCCGCCCGGGCCGGGCGAGAAGCGCAAGCCCGCCAGCCGCACCATGTGATTCACGATGATGAGCGTCTCGGCCTCGAGCAGCGTGTAGGAGCGAAGCTTGCCCTCGCACTCGCGTTGCTCGAGCCTGAGCCACTGCGCCTTGACCACGAGATAGCCCGCGGGGATGGTGTCGGTGTTGACGACCGTGTCCTCGGTTAGCGTGTACGCCTTCCCCTTGAGCACCGCCAGCCAGTAGAGCCCCTCGAGCGACTGCTCGCGCCGATCTTCGCGGACAGCGGCCAGCTGCTTCGCCTTGAGCCACGCGGCCCACACCTCCAGCGACTCCGCCAGTCGCTTTGTCGCGAAGCTCTTCGGTAGCCTCGAGCCGGTCGGGAGCGCGGCGCTCAGCGTCGCTCCGAGTATTGGGGCGGTCCTCGTACATGATGTACTTCTCGGAGATCTCTCCTGCCTGGCGTGCCTCCTCTTGGCGGATGCTCGCTTCGAGCGTCGCAGCGTCCGATGCAGCAGCAGCAGAAGACTCACCCAACGGCTGATTGAACGGGGTGAGTTCGTCGTGTTCGTCAAACTGGAAAGACTTGCGCATGGTTGCCTTCTTGCCGTACCAGACCATCGTACGCGTCTTCTTACTGTCCCAAGAGAGTGATACGGGTACGTTGCCGTCGATTGGCGGCACGGAGGGGTAGGTCGGCCGACCTACCATGGTGCTAAACAAGGAAGGAGCGTGGACAAGTCGGTTACGCGGAGGGTTACACCGAGGTCTCTGCGCGGGATGTGCTGGGGGGCTGCCCCCCAGTCGATTGCCGCATAGTTCGTCGATGTAACCCTATCATAAACCTCTTATTCACACCTTGCACTTTTGAAAAAAGAAATGTCCGACTTTTGTCGAAGATCCGGAGGGTTTATCGGAGCATCACCCCCCCGCGGCTCGACCCGCGGCATCGATAGCCGGTGTGTGTTGTTGGAAACTCGCTCTTCGCTGCGCCGGGGCGACGGCAGCCTGCCACCGATCACCTCGCGCCGTTCGGCTTAGAAGGCAGCCCTGACTTTGCCGGCCAAATCGGCCACGCCTCGAGCGGCGGCGCCGTACCTGCGTACTGCTCCGGCAGCTGGTCTGGCGCGGCGAGGCCGTGCAGCCGCTCGGTCGCGCGTTTTGGGTCGGAACTGGAGATGATGTCGACCTTGGCCTTGGTCTTCTCGTCGAGCCACGTCTTGACGATTCGCCACACGAGGGCGAGCGAGGCCGGCGCGTTCACGACGACCAATCCGCCGAGCCGCTCCGGGTAGTGGTCGGCGTCTGTGTCGGCCATCGACTTGAGCACTCGCAGAGCCGTCCGATCGATCAAGCCTGGCTGCCAGCCCTTGGCGTCGATGACCACAACCCACTGCTCCGCGCCAAGGGCTGCGAGCCGCTTGCAGTACTGCTCGTTTACCCACCAATTGTACTCGCAGAGCCGGTCGACGCTCTCGCGGTCTGGGCACAGGCGCGAAAAGGAGCACTGGCCACCGAAGTGCTTGAAGATGATGGGACGGCCCAGCTTGTCGACTCCCGGGCTGCATACGTGGGGTAGCACCTGCTGCAGCGCCGCGATCGGCTTTCCAAGGATGTCCTCCGCCGGCTCATCATCGCGGCGCTCCTCCACGCGCCGCGCCTGCCGCCACTCGAGATCGGCCTGCAGCATGTCAGCCGCCTTGACCGCGTTCAGCTTGCGCGCTTTCGCGAACCGGAGGACGTCGTCCGTCGGCAGGTCGATCGGTGATCCGCGTCGTGCCATTTCGGCACGAAGCTCGGCGACCGCTGTCTCGGCGTTGGGCTGCGCTCGTGATTTTGTGCTCTTTTCGGAGAGCCAGCCCATGTACAGCGGCGGCGAGACGATAGCGGGCAGCGGCGGCTCGCAACAGCGGCTCTGCGGAGCGCTTTCTCACCTGCGGCGGGCCGATCCAAGAAAAGAAATCCAGGACGCCTCTCACAGCAGACTGGCACGGACTAGCACCACAAAAGGCAGAGAAAAGAATTCTCGTGAGCCGCCCCTCCCCAATATCCCTGCATTGTGGCGGTCTTTCCCGTTCCTCCCCTCCACCCCTCCAGCCTCCCCCTCTCTTTTTACACAACTCTCACAACTAAACAGATGGCGACACAACCCTTCCCCTTCTTGCGCGTTTTCTATATCGTTCTACCGCGTCGCGATCCCGGACGCGGTGGGGTTAAGGAAGTAGAAGCCCGTCAGCTCGGTGTACTTGGCGTCGACCGAGGCGAAGCCGGCCTCCTCGACGAGGCGCCCGGTCCTCCTGTCCAGGTGGCACCCGTCGGCGAACTCGACCTGCATCGGCGTGGCTGCGCGCTGCTGCGCGGCGAGGGCGGCGTCCGTCTCGGACAGCACGTGCTCGAGGAAGAGGAGCTTGCCGCCCGGCCGGAGCACGCGCCTCACCTCGGCGAGGACCCGCTCGGGGCTGGCGACCGAGCAGAGCGTGAGTGTGCAGATCACGGCGTCGGCGGAGCGATCCGCCAGGGGCAGCACCTCGCCCACGCCGTGCGTCACGCGCAGCGAGTGGCCCTGCTCAAGCAGGCCGGCCTTGGCGGCGGACCGCCTCGCGTACGCCTCCATCGAGTCGTTCGGGTCCAAGCCAATCAGGTCCATGCGCTGCGGAGCGGCACCTTGGCTGGGCATTGCGGCGAGGTACTCCGCGTTGGGGAAAGAGCCCATGCCCAGCTCCACCACCACGGCGTCGCTCTTCGGTAGCGAGGTGAGGAGCCGGTCAAACAGCTCGCGCTTACGCCCCGAGACGGCGCGCTCATAGTCCTTCATGCCGGTGGCCATCCCACACGCGAAGCCGGCATCTCTGCGCGCATCTCGCGGGACGTCGTACGTTCGCAGGTCGTCCTCTGGCGGCCGGGTCAGGCTAGCCAGTGCCGAGGCGGGCTCGGGGCTGCAGCAGCTGCAGCCGCACGCGACAGAGCCGGCAAAGACAGCGGTGCGGCGCGTCACAGGCGCTGTCCCACGAGGGTTGGGGAATGCAGCGAAAGTGGTGGAGAGCAGAGCCATGAATGCAACCAGTACTGTCCGCCCGGGCCGCATCGCAGCGTTCTGTCGTGAGTTTCCCGTTCGAGACTTCTGTTGACCTGATTTTTTTCCTGTTGGTCGTGAAGCGCGGAAGCGCCTCTTCCTCGCCAACTTCCTGTGCTATGCCACTCCACTCTCCTCTCGCGCCGCTGGATTTCAGCGCGCTATGCTGTGTGTGTAGAAGCGGCGCGCAGCCCATGGCGCAGCAGCCTCGCCTCGGCGAGCCATTTTCGCACGCTCGAGGCGCCGCGGCAGCGGCGAGGGATTGGACGCTCCCCTGCCGAGACCCCGTCACTGTCCCCAGCTCCCGCCGCCCGCCGCTACCGCCCGCCGCCCCAGACGTCGTCGGGGTCGGTGGACTTTGCCGACCCGCCTCCATAGCCGCCGCCCCTGCCGCCGCCTGCTCCGCCTCCGCCGTAGCCGCCTCCGCCGTCGCCGTACCCGCCGTCGCCGTAGCCGCCGCCGCCCGTGCCGCCGTAGTCTGAGTCGCGGTATGCGCTGGGCGGCGCCGGCGGCGGCGCGGGCGGCTTGCTCCCCAAGCCAAAGATCTTTCCGACGCCGAGCAGCCGGCTCATCGACGACACCTCGCCGAGCGCCTCCTTGGCGCGGTTGACGGCGTCGCCGACCTGGCGCGAGGCTCCGGCGGTGAGGGGGAGGCGTCGCGGTTGGGCGGCGGGCGGGGAGGGGGAGGGCCGCCACCTCCCCCTGCGCGCGCTCGTCCGCGACTCCAAAGTGGTGCAGCGCCTGCTCGCCGGCCGGGGGAAGGGTGTGAGGTGTGCGGCTGGAGGGCGGGGCACACGCGGCGACGGCGGCTGCCTTGGAGTTGTACACGTAGGCGGAGATGAGGGCGTTGAAGAGGAGCAGCGTCTGGAAGATGGGGCGGGGGGGGGCTTGGGTGAGAGGGCGGCACCGCGGTGAGGGTGTGGGACGCGGTAGCAGCGTCTCGCCTTGGTGAGGATGCCGACGTACTTGCAAGACCAGGCGACGACTGCGACGTGAGCCTGCGGCGGAGGGGCCCGGGTGGGCGGGTGAGGGGGCCGCACGGGCGCGAGGAGGGCAGGCGCACTGGAAGGGAGGGGGAGGGTGGGGAGAGAGCGAGGGGAGAGAGCGAGGAGAGACG
>NW_005194682.1:10065-12957 GCF_000372725.1 Emiliania huxleyi CCMP1516
CGATGCGGGTGTTCTTTGTGTCTTGATACTCATGGGAGTGGCGCCAAATGCAAAGCAGATTTTCCAAGTGAGGCTCGTCGAGTAGGTCACGCACATTGCGGTAATCTGGGAGGCACGAGAGAAAGGAGAGGCGATGGAGCCAGTCCAAGAGGGAGAGAAGGAGAAAGAGGGAGGGGGGGGGGGAGCAGCGAGCAGCGGGAGCAGCGACGGGAGGAGGGAGCGGGAGGAGGGAGGGAGGAGGGAGGCGAGGAGGGAGGCGAGGCGGGGCGGCACCATGAAGAGGAGCCTGCCCTGCGTCGTGTACAGGAAGCGGCAGTATGTCTCGAAGAGGCCACGCGCAAGCGGCAGCTCGCAGCCCGCGAGCACCTCCGCGGCAGGCGACACGGCGTCAGCCGTCGCGCCAGCGTCGCGAGGACGTGGGCGTGGCGGAGGCAAGGGGCAAGCGCGGAGAGGCGCAGAGGGGCGGAGGGCGGGCGGCTTGATCCGCGTTGGCTCGGTTGGGCTGAAACAGAAAGGTGCGTCTTCCTCACTCTTCCGTCCGTCTCTCAATGACCGGTCGTCCTCGCCAGCCGGGCGGGGCGGGGCGCAGGCGGGGCAGGCGGGGCAGGCGGGGCAGGCGGGGCAGGCAGGCAGGCGGGCAGGGTGGGTGAGGCCAGTGGGGCTGGTGTGGGTGCGTGGTGCAGGGTGCGGCGCTCACGAATCCAAACAAGCCGAGGTAGCCGCACAGCATCATCTCGGCCGGCCGAAGGGAGACGCCTGGGAGCGCCACGGTCGCCGCGTGAGGCCAGTCGTGTGGCTTTGGCATCCTGTGGCCGAAGAGCGGGCACCCGACGAGATCAGCGAGACTGGCGTGGAGACGATGACCCAAAAGCCGCACCCCACGTGGATCCATCGCGACACCTTGGCCGCGCCGTTGACGAAGGACTGGTATCGCTGCACCGCGCGCCCAATCTGCCCCGGCTGGCCCGGCTGCCGGGAGAGCGGAGGGCCAGTGGCACGAGGAGCGGCGCCTGGGACGCCGGCGACGGCGGGCCGAGACGGACCTCGCCCACCCTCGGGGTCATACTGCTGCGGTCGCGCCTGCGCCAGCGCGACGAGGACGAGCAGGCGGCAGCGCATCGTCGCGTTAGCGGCGCGGCGACGCTCCGTAGCAGCGACCCAGAGCGCCACCTGCAATAAGAAGTGTGCCGTCACGCGGTACAAACGGGGCGCAAACTCATTGATGCTTCTCTTTTCCCTTCTTCTCTCAAAAGACGGCTCGCTGAGCACGCTACATGTATCAGATACCCAAAGACGCCGCAGTCGCCTACAGTACGCCTACATGGACCCGCCTGCAGAGGAGCCTATTGACGAGGTGGTGGCCGTCGCGTCCCTAGATTGGCTGCAGATATTGTCGGACGCAGCGCTGGGGCCCCTCATCATGGAGCAGGGCGCCTACGACGTCAAGTATCCTGGGCTGGACGACACCATCTTTCGCGCGCTACGCTGCCTTCGGGCGTCGGCGGTGATGCGGCTGCTCTGCAATGGCGCCGGTTGCAGCTGCGATAAACCCATCCGAGCTGCACCTGAAGCTCTTTTCAGTCCCGGCTCGGCAGAGTGTCCCCCTGCCGACCGTGACCGAGGCAGAGGAGATTGAGGACCAGCCGGAATACGCAGAGTTGGTTGAGGACGAGCACGAGCACTCCGAGGAGCGGTGCGCTTGGGTGCCGATGCCAACCCCGACCCTGGCAGACGAGGATCCGCTCACCAGTCTCGCTGCGCGTACTGGCGCGGCGCTGGGTGTCCAGATGGCGGTTGCGGCTGCCATGCGGGAGGGTTGCGGCTGCTGCGCGCCAGGAACCTGGGCATTTTCGTTCGCAGCCTCGATGAGCATTGACCTGTGCCACAGAGCCTGGGCGATCTCCGTGGAGCGCGTGTACTTACATACGCGCGGCTGGGTCGAGTCTGCTGCAGGCGAGCTCCTGGGCGTCCAAACGTTCCACAAGAGCGGAGAGGCGTGTGAGTTGCTGCGCTCGTACGCAGCCGTCCTGATGCCCGCGGCGACCCTGCGCGAAGTTCCGGCGGAAATTGGGCTTGAGCCGTTCGAGCCAAATGGCGACGGTCGATCAAGCATCGACCTTTATGGTCGCTCCCGCTGGAACGACCTGGCCTCTGCCTACAACCCCGCGTTTGGCATGATCGAAGGCGACCTCCACGCGAGCGACGACCGTGGAGGCGGAGGCGATATGCAGCCAGTCTTGGACCGTGCGCTGGTCATCACAATTCAGGGCCTGCTTCGAGATCTGCCCCGAACTATCGATGAAGCCGTGGCTACAAAGATTTGCCCCCGCCGCGGATGCGACGTAGGCGATTGGCGGCGGCGGCCAGAGGCGGAGGCAGAGCGGACCGCGCGGGAGGCGGCGCAAGCGGAGGATGACAAGCACCGGGAGAGATTCTGGGGTGGCATCACGTCACTGCGGGGCGGATTCGCCTGGCCTGCCGCGGCTGCAGCTCTGTCCGGTCCACAGAGTATGCCTGGGGTAGCGTGGCGACCACGCGGAAGAGACGAGCACGGCGATGAGGACAGGAGCGAAGTTCGGCTTGTTGAGGTGCTTGTGCGGTCTCCCATGGGGCGGCTTGTGACGAACCGATTTGGCGGCTCGCGACCACTCCTGCACGTCGTCCTCGTCTTCCGTTTGGTACCAACGGAAGGCGACGATGACGACCCGTGTGACCCTCCGGAGCTACGTGTCGAGGGGTACCTTCCCGACATAGTCCACATGGACTTGCTCGCGAGTGAGCGCCGCTTGTCGAGGACGGACCGAGGTGCGTGGGCCAAGCGGCTAAAGGCGCTGAGGAACATTCGAGCATGCTTGCCGGCGGGTGGTGCGCAGCGCGACGTCAAGGCTTACG
>NW_005194681.1:0-1143 GCF_000372725.1 Emiliania huxleyi CCMP1516
CGCGGGCCTATCCAGATATATTTCGGGTAGCAGGAATGGACTCGAGCAGAGATTGTCAGACACACGTCGATGTACCTGATGTATGCCGCACTAGGCGAAGGACCTTTGTGTGGAGAGAGATTTTTAGCAATACCAAACAACTCTAACACTCACACGTAATTTGGGGCCTGGAGCCCTGTTCACGCGCGCGCGAGACGTGCAGACAGGGTTGCCAGGTGAGAGCGAATGGCGCGGTTCACGCCTCGCACAACAGAGAGAGAGATGCGCTCTGCATGGTGGGACATAAAAGAGAGCGAGTACTTGGGCGAGTAGGCCGTGCGGTCAACGCTGCCGCGCGCGACTTTGCGCGCGAGGCGGCGCAGCTTGAGAACGGCGGTGGGCGAGAAGCCGCCGCCGAACGTCTCGTGGAGCAGCAGGTTGAAGTTGTTGCGCTTGACAAAGATCGCGTCGTGGTAGAAACCGCGATGCGCCTTGACGTAGCCGTGGCCGGTCTTGTGTTTGTTTTTGTTTTTTTGAGAGCGCCTTCGTTGTTAATAATTTTGTTTTTGTTGTAAAATTCTTTTTGTGACCTAGGACGAAGACACGTTGTTTGCGAGGAAATCCGACGTCCTGACAAAGACGGCGAGGACCGACCCGACCTCCTCACACTCAGCCTGCGGAGGCGGTAGCGCTGCAGCCTCAGCGGCCTCATGCAGCACAACGAACGAAAGACATCGCCCGCGGCCCTCGAGAGAGCTGATGAAGCCGCCGTGGCACAGGCGGCAAACGTAGCGAAGTATATCTCTGCAACCAGCGGACTCTACCCACCGCTCGAGCTCCGGCGCGGCGTGAGCGTTGCCAGCACGCTCACATCCTTCGACTCGCTGTCCAGCTGCCGCTCGACCAATATCTTTGCCACGCTGCCGGACAAGCTAGCACTTCAAGATCGCGAGCGCCTCTTCCATCGGTCGCGGCCTGTCTGCGCCATAGACTGCTTCGTTTCGCACGCTTGGCGGTCAGAGGGAAGCCGCAAGTGGATGGCCCTCGCTCTCCACGAGGCCGGCCTCGTTCCGCTGGCCGTCGCCCTGCTCGCGTGCCTTGCGATGGGCTTGATTCAACGTTGGGTCGAGCTGCCTGGCAACGTCCGCCTGGTGGCTGAGAACC
>NW_005194680.1:0-1143 GCF_000372725.1 Emiliania huxleyi CCMP1516
TTCTCATGCTCCACGCCCTCCACGCAGAGTGTGCCGAGGTGCGGCTCGTCGAGCATCCAGAAGGTAAGGCCGCGTTCTTCGGGCGGAAAGCCGCGCGTGGCTGAGAGCACGTCGTCCGACAAGCGCGCCGATGCCTTGCCGCCCCCGATCCATGGCCGGCCGGGCATGTTCGAGGCGGCCTCGACGCTATCGCGCTATCGAGAGGCTCCCGCGTTTTTGGAAAGAATTTGTTCGTAGCGCAGGAAAGAATTTAAACAAGGCCTCCCTTGGGTTGTCCGTTTGGGAAAAAAGAAATCGGCCCCCCCCATCGACCCGCTCGCTTGCCGCCGCTAGCCGCCAAGACGTCATGCCCGCGACGCCCTCCCGCGCCTCCGCCGCGCTCCGCACGCCTCCGCCGTCTGCTGGCAGCGCGCCGGGTGGTGAAGTCCCAAAGAACGTCCTGAAGGCGGCCTTTCACGGCCGCGTGGGAGCGGTGCGATCGTGGCTGAATGAAGGCGGGAAGGCGGACACTCTCGCTGAGCGACCCACTGAGGCCGGCAATGTGGTTCCCTGCACCCTGCTGGTGATCGCCGCACAGAGCGGGCACGCGCAGATTGTCGAGCTCCTTCTGAAGCGTGGCGCGCACGTCAACCTGCTTTGCATTGGCGGCATCACTGCGCTCAACGCTGCCGCCTACCATGGCCGCGAGCGAATGGTGGACCTGCTGCTGCAGCACGGAGCGGAGATGAACCCGCAGGACTCCGCCGATGCGGCGCTGGCAGCGGCTGCGCAGGGCGGCAAAGGGCGGGTCGTCGACCTGCTGCTGCGGCGTGGCGCAGAGATCGACGTGCAGGACCGCAAGGGCTGCACCGCGCTGATGCTCGCCGTCTGCTTCAACCGCCCCGCCGTCGTGCTCCGCCTGCTGCGGGCGGGCGCAGACATGACGCTGCGCGACGTGAACGGCTTTTCGGCGCTGCAGTGGGCCAAGGAGGAGGGCCACGCCGAGTGCGTCGAGGCCTTCAGAACGCATCTCGGGGAGGTGGCGGCGAGCCGGAAAAAGGCAGCTGCGCGTGCCGCGGCCTCTGCTTCGAGCGGCGAGGGCGGCGCGGAGGTCGAGCGGAGCGGCGGTGCGGTGCCAAAGGAGGTTGTGCAAGCGGCTCAGCG
>NW_005194679.1:0-1142 GCF_000372725.1 Emiliania huxleyi CCMP1516
GCGCGGCGCGGCGCGCGCCACGGCGTGGGCCTGTTTTGGGCCGGCTCGTCGGCGAGCGAGCAGCCCTGGAGCAGTTGCAGCAGCAGCTTGACGCCGCCCGCGGAAAGCGCGGCAGACGTGTCGGCGGAGCTCCCATCGGCGGCGCTCACGCGAAGCCACTCGAGGGCCGCGGCGTCGAGCTGGCTGACCTCGCAGATGGGCGGCGCCGATGGCGGCTCATGGTGCGCCTCGCGGCCCTCGAGTGGCTGCAGGAGGAGCGCCAGGCGGCCGAGGCCAGCGCCGGGAGAGGATGCGGGCACGCCGCTATGCGAGGGCGCCTGGCGAGCGGCGGCGCGGCGCCTGCGGGCCAGCACCAGCGCGACGAGCAGCCTCGTGTCGGAAAAATCCTGTGTGGGGGGAGCGCCTTTCATTCTTCCGGGTAGTTTGGCGGATGGTCGGTTGGGCTGTATGAAGCGCTGTGTGTTCGCAGAAGGCAAGAAAAATAACAACGTTTTTTTTAACACAAATCACAGTCCCGCGCACTCCTCCTGTGAGTTTATCTGTGTCTGTGTGTCGCTCGCTCCAGCGTGCCGCCATATCCTGTCTCGCGTCCACCCATACCGCGCCGGTGAGTCCACTCCAGTACGAGCCAGACTTTTCTTCACCTCACATACATTCGTTGTTTCGTTCGTGCAAATCCGCGGGATGCCATGACAGCCCTAGCCTTGGGAGGCCCTGGGGGTGGGGAGGGGACTACTCGCGGGCATCTCGAGTAGAGTGCGAATCGGGGTTCTCAGACCATAAAGAGGAGCGCAGATTAAGATGGTGCCGCAGGCTTCTCGGTCCGTCCGCGCACAGCCCACAGGAAAAAAACAAAAATCTATAAAACATCTATCAACGCCACTAGGGGGTGGGTGGGCTCCGATCTCCCCATCTCCAATACTCTCTAATCCACAGCGTCGTCATCTTAGGCCGGGGATCCAGTCAGATCTCCGATCTCCATCTTCAATCTCCAATCTCCCAACGTTGTCATCTTAGGCCGGATTCAGTCAGATCTCCGATCTCCATCTCCAATCTCCCATCTCCAATCTCCAATCTCGATTCGGGGTCCCGGGGGAGGAGGGGGGCTCAAACCTTCAAGGAGATGCAATTTGGATTCATTC
>NW_005194678.1:0-1142 GCF_000372725.1 Emiliania huxleyi CCMP1516
TGGAGAGAGGGGGGCGGCATGTGAGGGGAGGAGGGCCAGAGTGTTCGAGCTGGCCGCCTCTGCAAGAGGTAGAAAAGTCAGGGTTGGGAGGGCGGAGGGGGGCGGTGGGGGTGGGGGGTGGGGGTGGGGGTGGTGGTGGTGGTGGGGGGGGGGGGAGGGGAGGGGGGTCCGCCACCTCGCCGACATTTTCGTAGCGGACCACCTTCTTCTCGGGCGGCGAGTCAAAGTCGATGCAGTCTGCGCGCGGGGCGGCGGAGCAGCTGTGTGCTGCTGCAGAGAGACCGCTGCCTCAATTTCCGTTGGCCGCTCAGGAGAAACAAGCGCGCTAGCACCGGCCCATTATCCGCTCGCCGCGCTGTGCGGGAGAGGGGCAGCTGGGAGAGGCGCACCGCAGTTGTTGAGGTCGATGTAGAACTCGTTGCTTGCGCCATTTGTGTAGTAGATGAAAGGCCCCGTAATGCTCGACCACTCTGGCCAGCTGGTCGGCGAGTTTGGGTACTTTTCGGTGCCGTCTGGGAATTTGTAGTTGTCGTATGGTTCGGCGAGTATGCCAACACCGCAACGAGCCGGGTCGATCCCAAACGCCTGGAGGCGGCGGTGATGTGCGGGAGGAGTGCGGGAGGAGGGGGAGGCGGAAGTCACGGTGGTGTGGGACGGGTGGAAGGTAGCGTCTTATCGGGAGGCGCTTATGTGGGAGATCAGGGGGACAGTCGGCAAGGAGGCGGACGGCGACAGCGAGGGTGTTGGGGGGCGCTGGCACCGAATCAGTTGAGCAGCCAGCGACGGCGTCGCTTCCAGGGAAGCCGGCCATGTTGTTGACGATCTCGGTGGAGAAGTCAAATTCGAGTCTCAAGCCATCCTCGCGACGCTCCGAGTGCGCACCGGCCGAGAGGCCGATTGCCGACAGCAGCATGGCGACGTGTAGCCTCGAGGCCATATTGAGAAGCAATGAGGCCGATTCTCGTTTAGGCGGGCGCGGCTTCGTTTTCTTTTTACCTACCTCCCGCGGCTCAGGGAGGCTCCCGCGGAGGCAGAATTGTCACTGCCCGTGAGTGCGAGAGAGGGCTAGCGGCTGGCTGCTAGCCTCTGAGGAGGGAGTCCATAGACACCTCACATGACCCCACACACGGTCTCGTCCATGC
>NW_005194677.1:0-1142 GCF_000372725.1 Emiliania huxleyi CCMP1516
TGGTTGGCGGGGGCTTGGCGGTGGCCCCCTTTTGGCGGCGGTTCGGTTGGTGGCGGCGGCTTCCCTTGTAAATCCGGCGGTCGGCACCACGGTGGCCACGGCTTGGGGCTTGGCGGCGGCGGCGGCGGCCTTCCCCTTGGCGGTTAAGGGGTGCTGGGGGACCTTTTTTCACCGGCAGGCCGGCCGGGCCGGGTGGGGCGCACAGCTTGGGGGTCAGCCACAGGGCACACTTTCCCTTTTTGGGAATTATCCGGCGGTCGGCACCACGGTGGCCACCGCCTGGGGCTTGGCGGCGGCCTTCCCCTTGGCCGTTGAGGGGTGTTGGGGGACCTTTTTCCCCGGTGGGCGGTGGGGGGGTCCCCGGGCCGCGCTGCCGCGGGGGGGGGGGCCGCTCCCGTGGGGCACAGCCTACCCTTGGGAGCAGGGGGCCCACTCTCCCCTTCCTTGGTACTCGGATGGCGCCGCGGGCGCCCCCACGCATGCAGTGGGGTGCTGGGGTCAGGGGCGTGATCGGAGGGGTGGGCCCCCCGGTTTACCGTTTTAATGGCAACAGCGGGGGGGGGGGGGGGGGGGCGCCCCGCGCCCACACACGCGCCCAGCGGCCAGCGCAGCAGCACGACGGCTCCTCTCGCCACCCCACGCGCGGGGGCGTGACGTCTGTAGCGAGGCGACGGACGGTGGGACGGTGTCCGACCCGTTCTGGGGTTTTCATATGATGCACAACACAACAACAACTCTCTCTTCTCTCTCTCTATGATGCCGCTCTACTCGTATCGACCAATAAAATACCGGGGGAGGCCTGCGCAGCCTCTAACTATATCGCGAGCAAAGGAAAGTGAAGGAGTCACTCATTGTTGAAGTCACTCATAGCGTCGAAGAAACGGACTTAATTTTATTAACATCTGCAAGTGACGCTCACGCCGCCCGCCCGCAGGGAGCCTGCTGCGGGGCGCAATCCACACGCAAACCATTCGATCGAGGAAACTACCAACCCAATGGGTCCCTCGGAGGGGTACCCTGGGTGGGCGGGGCCTCTACTAGGATCACGACGGTTCCGCTGCTAAGTGTTCAAAAAAAGGGAATTTTACAAGACTACTCCCTCGCACAACAAGTTGAGGGACAAGCAAGAAAGAAATCTCTGT
>NW_005194676.1:0-1142 GCF_000372725.1 Emiliania huxleyi CCMP1516
GGCGGTGCGACCCAAACGTGCGAGACTTGTACGGCGTGACGCCGCTGCACAAGGCGGTCGCCTTCGGGCAGGCGACGAGCGTGGCGGCGCTGCTCGACGACCCGCGCACCGAGGTGGACCGGCCGGTCGGCGAGCCGAGGGCGCCGGCCGAGCACGGTGCCCTCTCCGGCGGCGAGACGCCGCTGCTGCTCGCCGCCTCGCACACGTACCACTTCCACCACACGAAGCACACGCGCATCGCGAGCCTGCTGCTTGCTGCGGGCGCAGACCCGAACCTGGTCGTCGCCGAGGCGGGCGGTCAGACCGCGGCGCACCGCGCTGCGCAGGCGGGGAACGCGGGGGTGGTGGCGAGCCTCCTCCGGTGCGGCCGTGCGCGGTGGGAGCTGCGCGACGACCGAGGCCGCACTCCGCGCGAGCTCGCCGAGGAGCACGGCAGGACAGAGGTGACGAGGCTACTGGATGCCGCGGGGGTGACACGGACAGGCAAAAATAACGATATATAACGAAACCAGAGTGCACAGAGACAGAGCCTCGGTTTTACCCATCTCCTAGAAGGGGTGTCCGTTTGTATTTTCGGCTGAGTGCTGAGATCTGAGTGAACCTGTGCGACAACCTTGATCCTTCTACCTTGCGAGAGAGAGAGATGCAGATCTCTTTTTGAAATCTCTCTCTATCTCTTTCTTCTTGAGAACCTGAGAGAGGTTTTCTTCAAGTCTCGTTGATGCGAGGCGGAGAACTCCTCCCTGCCTTCGGGCCCCTTCTCGCCTTCGGGCACCACGCACTCTCACACGCCAATACACGCGCGGCCGGCGCCCCTCATGCCCTTCTCCACGCACACCGCGTGAAAACTGCGCGTACGTCCCCGCGCGCACGCAAACACACGCGTAGCGCCCAGAAGCCTGTGTCATGTGCGTCTGCCCTGTGCTGGCGCCCCATGGCCGTCCCGCGCCGCCCGCACCAGCCACGCGCCCCTCGCACCACCAGAGCAAGCCGCATATCCACTCACGCCGCGACGCGCGCGCCGCAGCACACCTCACCAGCACTACCTCGCCTTTTTGCGCCATGTGCAGGCTCTGCACACTGCTTCTGGCATCTCACAAGCGGCTGTACCAGGACGCGCCGCGAGTACGACGCAGATTCTG
>NW_005194675.1:0-1142 GCF_000372725.1 Emiliania huxleyi CCMP1516
GGGGAGATCCAGGTGCTCACGCTGGAGGGCTTGCTGCGGCAGGCCATCCTGCGGCCGTACGCAATGCACTTTGGGCCGGTTGGCGTGCGTGTCGGCGCGGGCGGCGACGAAATGCTGCTTGTGACAGACCGCGGCAGCTTCCCGGGCGCGCGGCACTTCCCAGGGGCGCCCGGTGCGGCGGGGGAGCCCGGGGCTCGCTCTTTGTCTTTTCCACCTCGCCGCGGAGCAGAGAGGTGATGCGGAGCTGGGATGCGGGGCGCGAGCCTCTCCCGAGGCTAGCGGGCTGGGAATAGTTGTGGCTGTGCCGCAGCGAAGTCCGCAGCGGGTGTGCCAGGCGTGTGTGGCGCGCGTTGGCCCCGTGCGTGTACAGGGTGTTGGCGCGACTTGATGCATGATAGGTGGTGCGCGGCCGCCGGCGGGGGCGGGGACGGGCGGGGCAAATATGAAAAAAATGTGAGTCCGCGCCGGCACCCCATCTCTAGCCCGGTCGAACACCCCGGGTCGCGATTTTGGCAAGTGAATACGGGCGCTTTTTGACGATGAAATAAGAATCTACTGCCCGAGGGAAACACATAGACACCCACATGGTTGACCAACCCTAAGTGTGTGAGGGTCAGTGTTCACATTCACACCCCACTGGCACCGTGGCACTGTACAGTGTGCAGACCGACATACAGCACGCACAATGTAGCACTTACTAGTAAGCGCGCGCATCCCCCGCGCTCGCCCTCCACGGCCGCTGAGCGGCGCAACGCACATGCCTCCCTCGCGCGCGCTAGCGGCTCGGCGAGGTCGGCCGGCGCGAGCACAACCCCAAGACGATGCCGTAACGCGTAAGCGGGTGGCTGCGCCGCCGCTGCGCCGTCGGGGCGACGGCGACGGCGGCGACGGCGGCAGCGGGCCGGGCAGCGGCGGTGGCGGTGGCGGTGGTAAGGGCGGCGGCGTCGAGGGCGGCGGCGTCGAGGGCGGCGGCGGCGACGGCGGCGGCGGGCTCGGTGGGGGCGGCGACGGTGGAAGCGGCGAGGGAGGCGGCGGGCTCGGAGGCGGCGGCGAGGGCTGCGGCGGCGAGGGCTGCGGCGGCAAGGGCGGCGGCGGCGAGGGCGGCGGCGGCGCCGAGGGGGGAGGCGGCGACGGCGGCGGCG
>NW_005194674.1:0-6076 GCF_000372725.1 Emiliania huxleyi CCMP1516
AAAAAAAGACAAGAGGAATGTGAGACACGGCAGTGCAGCTGCATGCTGCAGTGTAAGTCTGGAGGATCCGTCGGCTGCCATCGGGAGCTGGTCGTTCACCATCACGTGGCGCGGTAGGCCTGCAACGGGGGCTGGCGCTGAAGGGACATCTGCGGGCCAGCTGGGGGTTGGCTGGGTGCGGCACGGCACCATCGCGAAATAGGCGGACGCAGTAGAGGCCCGCATCGTTGGGCTCCTTGGTGACAAAACAATCGCGGATGAGCTGCGGCCGCGAGGCCGCGATGGCGAGAGCCGACATGAGGTAGGAGGTCCCGAGCGCGCCTTGGACTATGTCCGACGTCTCGACCGGGTCGGTCTCGCCGCCGCCATCTGCAAAGACTGAGATCGACGAGAAGACTTGCGCCGCGCTCTCCCAGCGTGCGCCAAACTTGGAGGGAGGAAGCGAGGGGTCGGCGGCCGGGAAAACGTAGTCATCCCACGGCTCTCCCGCCACGGCTTGCTTAACGAGCGGCTGCACGAGCAACTCCCACGGATCCCCAGCGCCCACGCCCCGCAGCTGAATGTCTGCTTTGCGTGCGCGCTGCGCGTCTGCCTGCTCCCGGCCTCGTCGCGCCGCCTTCTCCTCACGCCGCCGCTTCTCGGCAAGGGCGCGGCGCGCCTTACCGGCGTTGCGCGCCTCCGCCTCCCGGCTGGGGCCGAGGGCCGCCTCGCCCTGTGCGAGGGAAGCGGCCGCCTCTGTCTGACGAGTGCTGAGCGTGCTCTCGTACTCGGTCATCTTTGCCAGCTCCTGCTGTAGGCGCGCCTCGTCCGCAGCCAAGGAGGCGCGGACCCGCTTGACCAGCGCATCCTGTCGTGCGCCTTCCTTCTCGTCCTCTGCAGCCCGTGCGGCCTTGAGCTGTCGGAAGTGCTCAATGCGTGCAGTGAGACGCGCCTCATCGGACTGCTCAGTTGCGCCGGCAACCGGATCGACGCTCGCAAGGGGACGCGCCGCTGCCTCCCGTCGCACTGCATCCAGCTCCGCCGCCTCGGCCATCTCGCTCTGCGCGGCCACGTCCTCCACGTCAACAGGTGCAGCTGGGGCCTCGGGCGGAGGCGCACAGCCTGCCCCACGAAGCGCCTCGCAAATGTCCTTGAGCGTGCTCGCAGACACCCGCGCCCGTCCTACTGCGTCCCGTAGGTGACGCCGCAGCTCGCGGGTCCGTCCGCTGCCGGTTGTAATCGACTGCTCGAGCCGCCACCTCCTTGCATCCGCCGCCTTGCTTGCGCATGCGCGCATCTCTGCCGCTAGCGACTCCTCCTCCGCGTGAAGGTCGGCTAGACGCCTTCGTCGCTCGCGCTCCTCTCGAAAGGGGGCCGCAGCAGCCTCGAGCACGGCGCGCTCGTCATCGCTGAGAGTCGCGAGCTCGGCGTTGAGAGCTGCAGCGCCAATCACGCCGACCGCGCCCGAATTTGCGAAGAGGAGCAGATCCCGCCGCTCGGCCTCGTCGGCTGCGTCGGCCGCCTGCAGCAATTCGGCCACTAGACGCACCTCGCAGGCGACGCGCTCACGGTGAGCCTCGATGAGGACACCCTCCGCCGCAATCACCTCAGCCCAGCCTGTCGCCGCGTGGGTCTCGTCCACGTCTTGCTCCCCTTCCTGCTCCTTGCGAGCACGCGCCGCAACAGCGCGCTGGCCAAGCATACCATAGTGCAGCTCAGCCTCCCGCAGCCGATCACCTGCCGCTGCCTCACGGCTCCGGAGGTACTCTTCCGACACAGGCGCCAGCTCCTTTGACCCCATCGCCGCCTTTTCTCCGCTCTCGTCGATGACGAGATAGCCGGTGGAAGCACGCACCCGCGCAACGCCCGCCAGCTCGCGCGAGCCGGCGACACTTGCCGCGGCAGCCACCTTGCGCGCCAGCGTGACGTCGTCATCCGTAAGAAGCCGGCGGACAGCTCCGAGACGGAGCGCGGCGTGCGAAGCCGCCGTCGCAGCAGCGTCGAGCAGCGCCAGCCCAACCGCCCACGCAACAGCGACGCCAACGGCGCGGTTTTCCACCAACCCGACCGTCGCACAGGTTGCCCAGAGGAGAACCAGAGCAGCCGCTATCAGCAAGTGCGTGGCGGGCTCGCTGGCAGGCTTGACGGCACCGCCCGAGAGCGCCACGGCCGACGGCAACGGTAGCCACCAGGTCTCAACGCACCAGTGGCGGTAGAGCTCGCCGCGCTGCTTCCGGAGCGCAGCGTGCGCGGCGGCGGCGAGTGCAGCCGCGGGCATCAGTGTCGCGAGAGACCATCCGGCAAAACCAGTCATGGGGTCGGCCAGCATGGCGACGAGGAGACCTATCAAAAGATTGCGAGATGCCTCTAGCCGTGGTCCAGGGAGAGCGCTCTGGGTCGACGGCGAGTGGACCCATGGACGCCGCAACTCCAAGGGCACCACCGAGCACGAGACGTGAAGCCAGGCCGAGCTTGCCAAGGTTCGTCACCTCTTGGCGCGCGTATGCAGTTGCGAGAGCGGTGGCCGCCGCGACCGCCACCAGGGTGGAGGAAAGGGCGAATCGCAATTCCACGGGTGGTTGGGTCATTCGGATTCGGTCATCTGGCTTCCTGTTCTGGTTTTGCGACTTGGATCCAATCGAATACTTTTTTTGGCGCGGGCAGTGTAACGACCTGCAAGAACATCCATTGCCCGCCCCCGCCCTCGCCTCCGCCTCCGTCTCCTCCGCCCCCCTCCCCGCCCCCGCGTATGCATATATGAAGCGTACCGACACCATCAACGCTGGCGACGCCCCACGATGGTGCCTTCAAAAGAAGCGAGCGGTACCACGAGCTAGCCAAGATGATGAAGACCAAGGTTGCGTGGTGAGGCCGCACCTAAAGACGTTCGGACCGTCAGCGGAGAAGTGGGACAGCAGCGGCCGGTCATTCGTTGCGGAAAAAGTGAAGCCGAGCAGGTTCCAGCCATCAGAGGTCGCCTTACCGAGGGACAGGAGCCAGCTCGAGCCGCGCGTCTACAGTCACTCGCCCAAGCCCGAGCCGGCAGAGATTAGGCCGAGGGGGAAGCGGATTTTGCCGCGGCATCAAGTTTCGGCGAAGACGTTGAGCTTTGAGGAGGCCATGGGGCGGCACCGTCATGTCTACGACGCATCCGGCTGCGACGTCCGCCAACAGCGGAGCGTGTCTTATACCCTCGAGAATTCGATGGCACACAAGGGCGCGGCAGACGTGCGCAGTCTCGAGAGCTGCGCAGGCTTGCCCGGCTACTGCGTCCAACCTGCCGAGTACTCGAGCTTTCTCGGCACGCAATACTTTGCTCTAGACGGTGTCGTGGCACGACCCAAAATGCGACCTTCGAGGGGTGAACGGCAGCTAAGAGAGCTCCAAGCCGCAGGCGATCGCGCCGCGAAATTTGGAAGCCGGTCCAAGCCCTTCGCTGAGAAGCGCGAGGACGAGATTAGAGCCGCCGAGGTCGCTTCCGTTGCGGTCTTGCCATATTCGTCGGAGGAGGAGAGCTGAGGTGTCTTCTTGTGTTAGGATCATTATCGTCTCTTTTCACATTCGCATCACACAACTGAGAAGATTACAAACGGGTATGAACCACCGAGTCGGCTTGGGGTGAGACGCCAGGGACGCGAACGGATTGCTCATCCTCATGAGCAGGAGTGTGCCTGGACTGGCGGCCCTTCGCTTGCCGTGCCTTGTCCAGCAACGCGGCCCTCCCCTCATCACCGAGAGCGGCAGCCATGCTGCTGAGCACCGATGCTGGGTCGGTGAGCAGCGTTGCGGGCGACCCCTGCTCGAGCAGGCGACCGCCGCCAAGCACGAGGAGGGTGTCGTAGTCGGCGACGGTCAGGAGGCGGTGCGCGATGGTGATCACCGTCTTCGCCGCATACTCCTCACGGAGCAGCGCCTGCATCGCCGCGTCAGAGTTCTCGTCGAGGTTGCTCGTGGCCTCGTCGAGCACGAGGATCGACGTCTCCTCGAGCATCGCGCGCGCAAAGCAGAGGAGCTGCCGCTCGCCCGAGGAGAGGTTCGAGCCATTCTTGGAGACGTGCGTGCCGAGGAGGTCGGCGGGGAGCCGAGCGCGCACCAACGCCGACGCCAGCTCCTCGTCACTCTTTGTTCCAAAGGGGCAGAGGTTGTGCGCGACGGTGCCCTGGTGTAGCACCGGATCCTGCGAGGCGGCGGCGAGCTCGCGCCAAAGCTCGCGGGAGGGGCCGCGCACGCGGGGGGCATCAGCGCCTGAGGAATGATGGACATTGTGCGGCGGAGCGCACGCAAGCCGAGCGAGGCCGTCTCGCGCCCGTCGATGAGGATGCTGCCCGCAGCCGGCTCGAGCAGTCGGAAGAGAGCGAGGACAAGCGTGCTCTTGCCAGCGCCTAAAGAGCGCCAAACGATGCGAGTCACCATCGGTGCGGTGCTAGCGATCAGGCCAGTAGGTGGCGTGCCCGTTCGGCCGACCACCCCGGCCTTCTGCCGGGGGGCGATGGTGGCCGAGAAGTCCGCCAGCGCAAGCGGCAGCCCGGGCCGGTACCGCATGCAGAGGCTCTGAAAGACCACCTCGCCCGCTTTTGGAAAGTCGGCCTGCGGCGGGTCGGACGGCAATTCGTGCGGCGGCTCCTGCGGCAGCTCCAGGTACTCCAGAAGCCGCTCGAGCGCCGCCATGGACGTGCGCAGCTGGACAAACCTATGATCAGCCGAGGGAGGTGTAAAGAGACGCACCGTGGCAGGCCCACGCGCGGGAGTCGGCGAGGCACATCTCGGAGATGATGTTGATGAAGTAGGGGGCGACGACTGCGTACGTGAGCGCGAGGCCGCCCTCCGCTACCCCAAACGAGGCGCGATTCCCGATGATGAAGAAGAATGTGGCGACGCCAAAGACAAAGGCGAGGGAGCCACCCACGTGCGCGGACCAGGACTGCATCGCCCGTGAGAGGTAGGAGAAGCGAGCCCACGCGCCAATCGCCGCAGACTGGCGGGCGGCGAAGAAGGAGCCGAGGCGCATCGCCCGCACGAGCGGCGTCCCGACCTTGATTTCGGCGATGTTGGACATGATTGGCGAGACAGCGTTGTTGGCGATGCGGCGCACCTCGCGTATCGAGCGGTCTGCGACCAGAGTGGCGAAGCAAAAGACGGCGAAGACGCCGGCGGCGACGACAGCGAGGACCCAAGTCGTGGAGGCAATCAGCCCGACCATCGTGGCCGCCTGGAAGAACATATGCATCAGGTTGTCCACGTCCATGCTCAGCTTGATGTCGACCGTGTTCAGGTCCGAGGTGAAGCGCGAGAGGACGCGTCCAGAGGGCGTGCTGTCGTACCAGCCGAGCGGCGCGTAGATGACGCGGCGGAGCGTGCTGCGGTGCATCGCCGCCGAGGCGCGCACCGAAATGACGGTGAAGAAGATGGACGAGCCGATGATCAGCGCGATGAAGCCGAGGCACAAGCCTGAGTAGACGCCCGCCCGGCTCGCTGTCGGTAACCCGGCAGCCGGCCCCGCGTCGCCGATCCACCACCGCACGAGCCACAAGTCGGCGAGCAGGAAGGTGCTGTAGGTGAGCACGAGCAGCGCAAAGTAGGACCAGACGGACGCGGTCCCGAGCGCGCGGAGATAGGTGGTGTAGATGCCAGAGGAGAAGGAACCCGTCTGCCGTCTCTCGGCCGTGGTGAGCCGCGAGACGCCGCCCGGCGGCGTCGCAGAAGCCTTCGCGCCGGCCGCAGACGCGCCCTCGGCCGCCTTGGCGAGAGCTGCCGCCGCCTCGGCCGGCGAGCGGCTCGCCTCGGGAAGGTCGTCCAGCGATGCGGCGGCGGCGGCGCCGAGGAGCCGGTCCGCGAGCTCCGACCCCGAGGCGAGCAGCGCCTCGCGCGGGCCGTGCGCAGTCACCGCGCCGCCCTCGATGAGCAGGAGCGAGTCGAAGGCGTGCAGGTGGCCGCCTTGTGATGCCGACACGAGCGCGGCGCGCGCGACCGGCCCGGCCTCGGGCTCCGCCAGCCAGCCGCGCTTGACGTAGCGGACGATGGCGTCGAGGAGCACGCACGCTGTGCGCGCGTCGACGGCGGAGAGCGGGTCGTCGAGGAGGAGGACGGAGGGGCGGCC
>NW_005194674.1:6176-12955 GCF_000372725.1 Emiliania huxleyi CCMP1516
CGGCGGAGAGCGGGTCGTCGAGGAGGAGGACGGAGGGGCGGCCGTAGAGGGCGCGCGCCATGGCGATCCGCTGCGAGAGAGGAGGGGGTAGGAGGGTGAGTGGCTGGTGGCGGGAGAGGGGGGGGGGGGGGGGAAGGGGGGGAACCGCTGGAACCGCCAACCTGCTGCTGCCCGCCCGAGAGAGTCACGCCTCGCTCGCCCACCTCGGTGTGCTCACGCAGCGGCAGCGCCGCCAGGTCGTCGAGCAGGGCGCACCCCTCGAGGATCTGCGCGAGCAGGTCCGGCTCGAGCGGCCTCCCGAGCAGGATGTTGTCGAGGATCGTGCCGGCGATGGTGAAGGGGCGTTGCGGCACGATGGCGGCCTGCGCAACGGCGTGCTTGCCGCTGCGGACGAACGCCTCCCCCCACAGGGCCGCCAGCAGCGACGTCTTGCCCGCAGAGACGGGCCCGACCAGCGCGACCAGCTCGCCCGCACGCACCGAGAGCGACACGTCGCTCACGGCGTCGACCGGCTTGGCCTCGACGTCGCCGGCGCCGCCGACCGTCCGGCGGCCGGACCGCTCCGGCAGGCTGAGCATGTTGATCTGCGCCATGGTCGCCGAGCGCGGGCCCACGCCGTCGAAGCGCGAGCGCGGCGGCGGCGGCGGCGGCGGCGGCGCGCGGCGGACCATGCGGCTCATGCGGCGAGAGAGCGACCGCTCGGTCAGGCGGGCGGGCTGCCGTGCGGCGGCTGGCGCCCCGCTGCGCGCGGGCCAGCTGACCGTCGCGCCGTCGAGCGAGACAAGCGCGCCGCCCTCGCCGGCCGCGGCGGGCGGTGCGGGCTGCTCGGGCAGCTGCAGGTAGGCGGAGATGCGCGAGGCGGCCACTTGGATGGCGATCAGGATCTGGAAGACCATCGGCAGCATGATGAAGGGCACGCGCAGCGCCTGGAGGAGCGACGCGAGCGTGGGGCGAGGGCGTGGGCGAGGTGTGGCCGAGGCCTGGGCGAGGTGTGGCCGAGGCGTGGCCAAGGTGCGGCGAGGGCGTGGGCGAGGACGTGGGGGAAGGGGCCTGGGCGAGGTGTGGCCGAGGCGTGGCCAAGGTGCGGCGAGGGCGTGGGCGAGGACGTGGGGGAAGGGGCCAGCCCAACCTGGAAGAGGGAGATGATTGGCAGCACGACATCGGCGCGGAAGCGGTCGGGCGAAGTGAGCACGAGGACGAGGACGGTGCAGAGGATGGAGATGATGGGCGAGGCGCGCCCGATCTGCACGACGACGTTGATCGCGATGCGGTATGTGCGGAGGTGCGTCAGCTCGGTCGCGCGGCGGCGGCAGATGTGGGCGAGGTACGTCTCCTCCCAGCCCATGAACTTGACCACCTTTGCGCCATCGAGCAGCTCCCTCGTCGCGCCCGCCGTCTCCTCCGACGCCTTGAGCATCGCCGCCTGAGGGGAAGGGCGGGGTCGGCGGCGGGTGGCCGCGGCGGCGTGCGCCGCGCCTACGCGCCTGCGAGCGCTTCGCGTGGCGGCCGAGCGGTATCGAGACGAAGAAGGTGCCCGCCATGACGAGGACGCCGAGCCCGCCGGCGAGGCCCGAGAGGACGAAGACGACGGTGAGGCCGCCGACGAGGGAGGAGAGGCAGAGCCACATGAGCGGCAGGAAGCGGGCCATGTCGGCGGCCCCCACGAGGTCCTTGCCGAGCAGCGTCTGCTCGGCGCCGTCCGAGCCGACGCCGGTGCGGAGCCGGCCCGCCTTGAGGGTCACCAGCTGCATCGCGGCCGACGACGCGCGCAGGATCGCCTCGTCGCCCGCGATGTGCAGGCCCTGCGTCTTGCTCCACTGCTCGAGCAGCAGGCAGGCACCGAGGCCGCCGGCAAAGGCGAAGCCGCGCCAGAGCGGCTCGTCGGGCGAGATGGACTCGACGGCGCTTTTAAGGAGCAGCGGCCGCGCCACCGAGTTGCAGAGGCCGGAGACGACCAGCAGCGCACCGCCCTGGTAGAAGCTGCGGCGCGCGAGTGGGTACAGCACGCCCGAGAGGACCTGCGCCTTGCCCGGCTCGGCACGCGCCAGCTCCGCCTCCCACAGCTCGACCGCGACGCGGTGAAGCGGATCCGACCGCACTCCGCTTGGCGCGGAGGGCAGGTCCTCCTCGTGCAGCGGCTTGGACCAGCCTCTGTACGCGATGGCCGCGCACCAGCCGAGCCAGAGGCGCGAGATCAGGCAGGCGTCGTCGGGCGAGCGGCCGCCGGCGGAGGTCATCGCAAGCAAAAGCGGCGCAGAGCGGTCGTTGTCGACCTCCTTCGGGAGAGCGGGCCACCAACGTGAAGTCCGGGCAGTTTCATGTTGGTCCGGCCTTTCCCATCCCGCTCTGAGCACTGAGCACTGGAATAGGGTCGATTCCGCATGGTACGGGACCCCTCGATCGTCTCACCCTCCCTCGCTGGTGTGCTCATGGGGGGGGGTCATAACAAACACGGTCCAGGATCGAGGTTTTCCCATCCCCACAGGAACAAAAATCTCTCTCTCCTGTGTTGATACTATCTGACATGCGACGAGAAGTCGATGCAATGTCGCCGTACGAGGTGCTAATGAATGCACCACAACCTTGGAGTGAATTATCATGCCAGAAAGAAGAATGGCTTGACATGGCACATGCACAGGACCACAGGTTGACACCGCAAGAGCATCGGTTGGTTGGCTGCGGTGCGTGTTAGGATTGCGGAATTACGGGCTTTGAATGGAAAAACGGAATTATTTCAAGGATTCAAGGGCGGATTTTGGAGAACACGGAATCACGGACTTTGATATCCGAAGGTCGGAGAGGGGGCTGGGGTGCGTGTCAGAAGACCTCTTCCGATCGCTCAGTGTTGAAGAGATCAAAGAAGGTGATGTAGCGTGTGACGGATTCCCACAGCTGCCCTACCAATATGCGTACGACGCGCTCCTTCAACGGTTCTTCAACGGTCATGCTCGCGTTGCCGAGCTCAAAGTACAAAGAGCTACTCAAAGCAAAAGACGAGAAAGAGTGGAAGAAAATTATGCTCGACCGTTCTATGGGCGCAATTTTCGACCCTCCACAGATTAGGGAGTTGAAGGCTCAGATCCGGTCTGATCCATGTCGAGTGATCAATGCAATGTCGCCGTACGAGGTGCTAATGAATGCACCGTTCCACGAGACACCCGCCACGAGCGATTTGTTAGATTGCGATCTCAAGTACGACGCAGATACTTGAGCACTTGAGCACCGGATAGGGTCGATTCCGCATGGTACGGGACCCGGCAGCCCGTGAGTGCCGAGATCGGGTCCGTACTTCGACGTAGTATGGGCCCCCGGGGGCCCTCTACAGCAGCGGCGAAGTGAGCGTGTTTGTGGTGTTGGTGTGGCGTCTGAGCTTGGATCTGAGAGAGAGAGAGAGTTTTGTGTTTTGGATCTGTGACTAAAGCCGCTTACCACTGATGGATCCCCACCCGAATAACACACAGTGAGCGCCCCAGCGCTTCACTACGCCCTCCGCGCGAAATCGCTAGTGGTGCTTTGTGGTAGTATATTGTACTTTTGAGTAGTATGGGTACGGTTCCTGAGACCGCTCTCTCTCTGATCTCTTGCTTGATACCTATTCTAGACGTGTGCCACGAGATAGATCGGTGTGTGTGTCGGCGTCGTGTTGCTCCTCCCAACGCTACCAGTCACAAATCCGTTTCCGTCGCTATCACTAGACACGCCAGGCTCGTTCACAGCCTTGTTATTGAGAAGAAAATACCCCCATTCACACCCAGCGGCGCGGCGGGCGAGCTGCGCCTGTGGTTCGTGCAGCGTGGTTTGCGCGTGTGAGTCAAGTAGGCGCATACATGTCCAGGCTACTCGCGCTGCACCTTTGCTTGCTCGCGACGCTGACCGCCGCCGGTGCGGTGCGACGCGTGCTCGTGACGGGCGCCAACAAGGGGATCGGGCTGCAGATCTGCAAAAAGATTGTGGCGACGCAGCCGGACGCGCACGTGGTTTTGGGATCTCGGTCGGCGTCCCGTGGCGAAAAGGCTGTGGCGGACGTGCTGGCCTCGGAGCCGTCGGCGGCGGGCCGCGTCGAGATGCTGCAGCTCGACGTCTCGGACGAGGCCTCGGTCGCCGCGGCCGCGTCGGAGCTAGCAGCACGCTATCCGTCGGAGCCGACGCCGCTCCACGGCCTGTGCAACAACGCGGGCGTCGGCTTTGGCCGCTCGATCCGCGAGACGCTCGCGACCAACTTTTACGGATCTGTGCGCTGCTGCGCGCACTTTGTGCCGCTCATCGAGGCGGAGGGCCGCGTCTGCAACGTCGCCTCCGCCTCGGGTCCGAACTTTGTGCGCGGGCTCGACGCCGAGCAGAAGGCGATCTTCACCTCGCGCGCGACGTCGTGGGAGGCGCTCGATGCGTGCCTTCAGAGGTACGCCGAGTCGACCGACTACGAGGGCGTCGCCTACGGCCTCTCCAAGGCGGCCGTCAATCAGTGGACTATGCAGCTGGCTGCGGAGCACCCGCAGCTGCGTGTCAACTCCTGCTCACCCGGCTACATCCTCACCGACCTCACGGCCGGCATGGGCGCCACGAAGAGGCCCGAGGAATCCAACTGCCACGTCGCGCCTCTCTACCTCCTCTTTGGCGACGTGCCGCACCCGGAGGCCAACAAGGGCCGCTACTATGGCTCGGACGCGGTCCGGTCGCCGATAGACGTTTATCGCGGTCCAGGCGATCCGCCCTACGAGGGCGACTAGTCCATCGTCGATAGAGAGAAAAAGGGGGGGGGAGCGCTCTACGTAGCTTTTGAGGTGTGAGGGCTAGCCGCATGACCGCCCCCCGTCTGGCCTGTCGCCTGAGTCAGGATTTTGTCGAATGTAGTATGTACTGGGCTGTGGGTTTTTAAGGTGGTTCTTGAGAATAATCTCTCGCCGGACTCTGCCGCACGATGGCCATCACGCTCGCACCTGCCGACCGCCGCCACGGCGGCGAGACGCCTCTTCCGCCACCGCGGCGCCGGTCACGCAGGCCAGCGCTAGGCAGCTGCGAGCGCACTAATCCTTCGCCCCTGTTTTTGCGCCAGCCCAGTCCGTACCGTTGACCACAAAAACACCGGCATTTAGCCGCTAGATTTGGCCCCCATACTGGCGCGTCGCGCGCGGCTTCCCGCGCCACAAAACCGGCCGCGCGGCCCACCGGGCGATGCCGAGCCACGCCGTAGGGCTCACGCCGCCGGCCGCCGCAGCCGGGCACCGACCGACCCCGGCTACTACGTCTCAGACAAAGGCGTCCCAGTGCGAGAGGGCGCGATCTACTGGATCCAGTGGCGGGCGGGCAGCGGGGAGAGCGCGACGGGCGGCACAGCCATTGCCTACGTGATCCGCATCTACTCGCCTCCGGGGGGCGACAATCACGACGTGCTGGTCGACATCATGCGTCGCTGCCCGCGCCATGCTACCGCTTCCCCCAGCGCCGGTGCAGCGCTGCCATTACCGCGCACGTAGTAGTGCAGCGGGGCTATTCCTTTGTGTGTCACCGAATGTGCCCGTCTGGTGCCCATCGCGAGACGATTACGCCCGATCCGCCCTATTGAGGCTTCCGTCGGGGTGTTCCCAATTCCCAATTCCTATAACGAGTGCAGAATAGCGCCCAGAGGCCCGAGCCTGGCGGCCGCGCCTGGACTCGCCACCGTGGGGGCGGGCGTTATCGCCCGCTCCCCGCGACGTGGTAGCGGCGGGGTCACGTCCCGCCGCGCAACCTTTGCGCAACCTATGATTCTCAAAGAGCCCAACACCGTCAAACTCCGTCTGTCCGCACCGACATCAAACACCGTCAACATCGTACTGATGCTCACATCCGTCCTCGGCTACATTCTCCTCTGCAGCATGCCTAGTACGGCCGTGAGCGGTATCACCCAACCACCGAGGAGGTGGTGCTGCCTCTCTTTACCTGGATTGTCAACGTCTTCCAGCAGTTCGTGCTCCCCTCTCTTCCAGTGGCCCTCTTGCCTTCTTCTTGCACCGCGAGCAAAGGCGCATCACAGCCGCCGCCGCCGCTGCCGCCGCTGCTGCTCCACAGGCTGGCTTTGTTCACCCAGCCGCCGCTGCCGCCGCTGCTGCACCCGCTGCCCCTGTGGCTGCCGCCCCCGCCCACGCCGCTGCCGGCCCCGCCCCTCCACAAACCAGCATCCCGCCGCCGCCCGGTCCTGCTGCTGCCCCTGCGGCTGCCGCCCCCGCCCCCAACGCCCCGCATCCGCTCGGCCCACGGGCGCCGGCGGGCCGGGGTGGCTTCATTCCCCCGCGCCAGGGCCCCCGTCCACCACCACCACCGCCTCAGTGATAGCTGCCTCGAGGCCCTCCGCCTTTGTCATAACTGCTCTGAGATGTGGACCTGAGGGTGGCGCTGAGGTGCCGCTGGGGTGACCGTAATATATGTGTGTGTGTGGCTCTGACGGGGCGTTCTGCCTTGAGATGTATATACAACACAAAGGCCCCGAAAGACTAGGGTTAGGGCCTAGGGTTAGGGCCTAGGGTTAGGGCCTAGGGTTAGGGTTAGGGTTAGGGTTAGGGTTAGGGTTAGGGTTAGGTTAGGGTTAGGGTTAGGGTTAGGGTTTAGGGTTAGGGTTAGGGTTAGGGTTAGGGTTAGGGTTAGGGTTAGGGTTAGGGTTAGGGTTAGGGTTAGGGTTAGGGTTAGGGTTAGGGTTAGGGTTAGGGTTAGGGTTAGGGTTAGGGTTAGGGTTAGGGTTAGGGTTAGGGTTAGGGTTAGGGTTAGGGTTAGGGTTAGGGTTAGATCAACTCCCCGTTTTAGCC
>NW_005194673.1:0-1141 GCF_000372725.1 Emiliania huxleyi CCMP1516
GCAGGTCGAGGCTGACGGAGGGCGCCTCTTCTTTGTGCGGGTCGCGGAAAAGGCCGCATAATCGCGCTCTCCGCCGAGGCCCGCCTCGGCGACGGCGCTCGCCGCGCCGCAGCAGCAGTAGCAGCAGCAGCAGCAGCACGTGATTCTTGACACATGATTACACTACACAGTCCTCCCTTCGGTTGTCGTTTCGACCCTGTTTTTTTCTTCTATCGCAGCGCACTCGCATCTGTGAGCCTAGCGCAGCGCGAACTCGCCGTCTGAGCCTAGCGCAGCGCGAACTCGCTCTGAGCCTAGCGCAGCGCCTCGGAAAACACCATTTTGGCTCGCCAACAAGCCCTCCGCGCCCCCACACCGTTAGGATAATACTTTTTATAAAATGAACTCGGGGGCACGCCCCATCCACCCACCCACCCGCCACGCCCCTGGGCGCGTTCGTTCTGCTCCAGCCACAGCCACAGGAGCGAGGCCCGCTCCGCCTCCTCCGCATCCCGCCGCGCCTGCCGCTCCGCCTTCTCCCGCTCCTGCGCCTCGCGGTCAAACGCCCATGGCCGTATCGTGCTCACTGCTATTCCTCAGCGCGGCCCTCCAGCCGCCTGCGCGGCGCTCGAGGCCGGTGCCCACGCACCGACCAGGAGGCTGGAGCGCGGATCGTCAGCGTGACTACCATGCCGCCGTCGCTCACCGCGTGCTCACTCGTGGAGGGCACGGAGGCGATGGCCGGGCAGTAGCAGGCCTGCCTGGCATCGAGCAGCTCGACACCGACTACGCTGGCGCTGCTGCAGCCGATGATCGGCGACGAGAGTGGCAGGGTAGAATCAGACGCGACGAGCCGTCCTCCGCGGCTCCGCTCTACTCGTGCGCCGTCTGCGCGCTGACGTTTGACCGCAAGAAGCAGCTCGAGGAGCACCTGGCGGGCAAGAAGCACCGCGCGGCGGAGGCGGCGGCAGCGGGGCACTGGGCCGCCTTTCAGCGCAGCAGCTGGTCCGAGGCGTCGCTCGCGCTCGACGAGCAGCGAGCGCTCGTCACCTGCGCCTTCTCCCTCCCCGCGTTTCTCGACGGCCTCCCGTCGCGATCGCGTGCGGACGGCTCCGGCGTCGCGCCGCACGTGACCATCTCCAGCCTCGCGCCGAAAAACGGC
>NW_005194672.1:0-1141 GCF_000372725.1 Emiliania huxleyi CCMP1516
TGAATTTTCTGGAGGGTGGCGAAACATACTACATAGTCAGCACAACGCATACCTCGTTAGCGTTACCGAGGGTGCTGCGAGCGAGTTCTTTACCAGGTTGCAACCCTAGTCTCGCACTGTGCTGTGAACAGAGCACCAACCAACAGCTCTCAGGACCCCCCGGTGCTGCTGCTGGGGGGTGCTGCCAGCAACCAACCAACTCGCCGGCGAGCGGAGCGAGCCGAAGAGCTGGGGCCAAATTCGCGCTGTGAACGTCGTAGCTCACTGAGTGAGGAGGGAGGGGAGAGAGAGATTTTTGAAAACGGAGGGAGTGCGGAAGTTCCGCGCGCGGCTGAAGTACCACGCCTGCCCGCCGGGACCGCGTGCAGAAAGCCCCATCGCCAACGCCGCAGCAGCATCGAGCGGCACCATAGGTCGTCGGCTTTGCCGACGGGCGACGTGGACGGGACACAGGGACGGGCGAACCACGGTACCCCAACAAGCATGATCCAGAGAACGGGGCATTGTACTACATAGTGCGGGACCTGGGGCGCAGCAACCAACGACCTGGATGGGGACGGGGTGAACCGACGCCAACCAGCCAGCAGCGTTCACAGCGCAGTGCGAGACTAGGGTTGCAACCTGGTAAAGAACTCGCTGGCTGTATGTATGTATGTAGGAAGGTGAAGAAAAGCCAGTCGCTGTAGGTAGGTAGGTAGAAAGGTGAAAAACAGCCCCAGGCTCGGACTGGACACCAACGCGGTATGGGTGGACGCGAGACAGATGATGAGAGAGATGATGACGACACGCACGAGCGACATACAGACACAAACAAGCTCACAAGACACACAGCCAGCTGGCTGCCACACACCCTGAGTCGGCGTACACATAATTCAGGGCCACATTCTTCCTGTCGCCCCCCCCCGGCACTCTTTCGGAAAAAGAAGAACTCGCTGTGAAACGTACTCGAGTACGGGGAGCCGCGGCATCCAGAGGATCAAGAGGCAGAGCTGAGGCTGAGGCTGTGCAGTCTCACCTCTCACCCGCTCATACACTCCATAGAGACACCTTACTCACCGGGTCCTGGACGGTCCACGGAGCTGCAGCTGGACACCTCCCTCACGCCGCCCTCGATCCTGGGTATCGACGCCCGGCATGGCGC
>NW_005194671.1:0-4854 GCF_000372725.1 Emiliania huxleyi CCMP1516
AAGGGGGGATAAGGCCACACCCCCTTGGAGAAAAAGAGACTAGGAGGGGGGCGGGGCCCGGGATTTTAGGCGGGGCCGTAGGGGGAAAAAACCCTGGGCGGGGTTGAAAGTAGAAACCTTTTCCCATTGGGGGCGAGGGAGCAGGCCCTCCCTCTGCGTGAGGCATGCCGGCGCTGCATGTTCATGTTGCACGCATTCCGAAGCAGGCTGCGCGCGTTGGGTCGGCGAGAGGCAGGGGTGATAGGGTGCGGCGGGGGTGGGTGGGGCCGGAGGGAGGCGGGAAGGCGAGGCGCTGGCACGGAGAGTGTTCGCGTGCTGCGCGCCTGCTCGAGGCCAGGTCGCCGTCGGCACGACGGCCTGGGCTCTGCCCCTCCCGTGAAGAGCTCGACGGCCTTCTCGAGTAGGATGGCCTCGCCGAGCAGGCAGCGGCCCCCGGCCCAGGTCGCTCCTCGCCGTCCTCGCCAAGCGTCGCCGGCGGCTGCGCGGAGGTGGGAGGTGCAATGTCTGGTGAGAGGAGAGGGAGAGGGGCCGCGATGGGTCGGGCGCTAGACGGGGAAGAGCTCTGGGGGAGGGATTGGGGGGCATTCCGGCCGCGATTGGGGCGTGACGGGCAGGCTGGCGGACGCAGAGAGAAGAGGGGGAGGCGGAGGCGAGGGGGGAGGGGACGGGGGCGGAAAAGACGGAGAGGAGGAGAGGGTGGGGGAGGGGGCGGAGGGGGGGTCCTTTTGCCTCGTCCGGGGCGAAGCGGCACCTACGGGAAGGTTCCGAGAAAGTTCAAGGGCCCGCCTTTTGGAAGGTTCCGGGAAGGTTCTGGGCAGGCCACGGTGTCGGTGCACACAGAGAGCGTGCGCGAGCTGCGCGCCTGCTCGAGGCCAGGTCCCTCTCGGCTCGCCCCGGGCTCTCCACCCCTACGAGCCTCATGAGCAGCGCGGGGTTGCCCGAGCATTCGAGGGATGGGATGAATGGGCAGCAGCCTGCGTCAAGACGATCAAGGGGAGGATGTTGACGACGACGATGAAGAAGAAGGTGACGTTGTTGATGATGATGTTGACGAGGGTGGGGATGAGGATGGTGACAAGGATGGTGGTGAGGATGGTGATGGCGGCGAGGATGCTGGTGAAGACGGTGACGATGATGGTGATGCTGACGACGGCGCGAGGACTTATCATGCTGATGCTTTGCGGTGATGGTGATGAAGGGCAGGGGGCGAGGCACCTCTCCGCTCGCGCGCCGAGTAGATCGTTCTCTCTCATCGAGTCGACGCACGCGAGCATTCCGAGGATGAACAAATATGCGAGTGGCGAAAGAGATGCTCGACTCGCCGCATATGCTCATGCGATCGCGAGGGCCGCACCTTGATGAACACGATGTGACGAGCAAAGGTTGGGAGCCGCGAGCAAAGGTTGGGAGCGAGCAAAGGTTGGGAGCCCAGAAACGAAGAAACGTTCAAACTATCGGCTTAGCAAATTGGTTGGAAGTGAATTGCAATAATTGGATGCCTCACGCTTGCACGCAATCTGCAAAGGGCCCCTCCAGTCAAACACTGTTCAACGTCGATCGTTGAAAGTAGCAACCACACACGCCTCTATCTAACCAACTGACTGGCTCAGTTGAAGAGGCCGCTCCCACAGCTCTCACACCTATCTCTCTGGTTGGTACTTACTGTACACAATATTGGAAGCGTTGTGAATTGTAGACCATTGGCCTCCTAAAAATCTCTCTCTCAACTCTCTCTCCGTAAGACTTCGGAGAAGGCAAGCCGTGAAGTTGTCAACCGTCTCGGCGTCGACAACAGGCTGGAACCCGAACCAGTCGTGCTGCGGGAACGGCCACCCCTCTGATTGCTCTGACAGGCACGCCTTGCACCTCGCCATGGATCCGCGGCAGAAGCCAATCCCGCAACGCTTTCAGGAAAGAGAGGAGGAAGACGCATACCAAAACTGCTCCAATCAGTAGCTCCGCGCGTTGCCTTTCACTGTGTAGGAGTTGTTGCAGCTTCTCGATCTTTGAAGTCTTGTCCTGCAGCAACATTTTCTGCCTCCAAATGTAGTCTAATACGTCATCGCACCTCCGCCATGAGGACGGCCCTGTGCGAGCGCTGTCGTTGAGAACGAAGCGGCCGGAGTGTTCTGTCGCCTTCAAGACATATTTCCTGAGGAAAGTCCTTCCCTTGGTGAGGGCGGTCGTGTTCGTCATGGCCGGGTCGTGCATGTACGTCTGGGCGACGTCCGTCGGACTACGGTCCGCCATCTTTAGCAGGTCTTTGATCGGCTTCAAATCGTCCTCCTTGACGCCGCTCGCGATGTTGGTACGGGCGAGGTCGAGTCTCTCGGTCATGGTTTGAAGAGGGAAGTCGTGCGTCCCGCCTCGAGCTGCAGATCCCGGCCGGTCACATTCGTGTACGTGTCTCTCTGATACGCAAGGTACTGTCCAGTTGTGGGGAACCAGTGGCTCTGAATGCGCATGCCGAGGATCGAGTCTGACTCAAAGCGCATGGGGTTGGTGCCGCCGACCGTCGGGAGGAAGCCGAGGAGTGCCAGGAGGATCCAGAGGGCGCCGACGGTGCCGATTCCGCCGCAGAGAGTGGCGGTTGAGGCCAGGCCGTGCGCGTGGGCCGGTCGGGCTCGGTCCTGCGGCGGGCGACGGGGCGCCGCACGGCTGGCCCCGTCGGCCGAACGGCGCTGCCGAGCGGCCGGGCGCTTCGGGTTGGGCCCGTCGGCCGGCCGGGCGCCGGCTGGCATGGTCGGCCGGGCCCCCGGGAGGTAGGGGCGGGCGCGGTCGGGGGGACGCCAAATCGACCGAATCGAAGTGGGGCGCCGCGAGCGGCTGCTACTTTTTATGATACCCGGGTAGGGACTATTGCAATAGAGGAGATTTGCCGGCGCCCAATGGGCGCCGGCCCGCCCTCGGGGGCGTGGTGCGTGAAGTGCGAGCGACGGAAAAGGATCTGTGACGGGTAGCGTTGGGACGAGCAACACGACGCCGACACACACACGGATCTAGCTCCCCCTACTCTCTCTCTCTCCCCTCTCTCTCGCTCGGCCCTAATGACTGCCTCCCCCGCCGGCCCTACTGCCTCCCCCGCCGCCCTACTCCTCGGGCACCCACGACGCATCGCCGTCGGAGTGATCCGAGGCCTCGTCGACAAACGACCAGCGATCCGAAGAGTGGCCGCTATGCGAGGGAGAGAGGGGGGGCCTCGACGCCTCTGCCCGGCCCTCCGAGGGGGGAAGGGAATTGCGGGGTCCAACGCGCACTTCAAGGCGCGCACACGCACACGCACACGCACACGCACACACGCACACGCACACGCACACACACGCATACCTTCCCTTCCCTTCCCTTCCCTCACTTCAAGGCGGGCGCGTTACCCCGACGCCGCCGCGAGAGTAGCCGAGATTAGCCGAGATTTGCCGAGATTTGCCGAGATTAGCCGAGATTAGGCGGGCGAGTACCCCGACAACGCCGCTGAGATTAGCCGAGATTGGCCGAGATTAGCCGAGATTAGCCGAGATTAGGCGGGCGAGTACCCCGACGCCGCCGCGTGCTACGCGCTCGCGCTCTCCCTGGCGGCCGACGGGGGCGGAGGCGCGGCGGCGAGGGCGCTTCTAGAAGCGGAATATATCCCCATATCTCCCCGCATCTCCGCACATCTTGAGGCCTAAAAGCGGAATGCGCATTCGTGTGTACTCCAACTCGCGCTCGAGAGGAGGCGTGTTCGACGGTGCTCCGCTGTACTCGACCGTCTTTCGCTGTGTTCGGCCGTATGCTGTATTCGTCGCCCCTCGTAGCCCCTCGTACTCACGCGGACGGTGCTGCGAATACACTGCACAGTACCGTACTCCTCATGTTGGCGGTACTCAGCGCTGTAGGCGAGGGTGGTGCTGCACTCGAACCGCGCGGCGGGGCTCTTCTCAAGCTGCGGCGGGGCGGCGAGGCGCTCGAGATAAGCACAGCTGGAGGCATAAAAATGTATTCTCTCTCTCCGTCTCTCTCTCTCTCACTCAAAATCTCTCTCTCTCACTCAAAATCTCTCTCTCTCTCTCTCTCTCTCTCTCTCTCTCTCTCACTCACTATCTCTCTCTCTCTCTCTCTCTCTCTTTCTTTCTTTCTCAAAATCTCTCTCTCTCTCTCTCTCTCTCTCTCTCAAAAAATCTCTCTCTCAGAAGCGGAGCACACACGAAGTCGGCACAACAAAAAGTTCCCCTTTGCAGCCAAGCCTAAACGAATTCTTTTTCCACTCGAGACGCTGTATTCGCTGTCCGACAAAAAAAAGGTCTCCGGCTAAGGGCGTAGACAGGGATGCCTGCCAAGCGCACGAGAGACTGCCGGCCATCGCGTCGACACCAACAACAATTCGGATTCGAAATGCTACGAGTACCCCTAGGAATTCCGCCGCTCAGCTCGCGGGCCACCAGCCCACGACCCGCTCCCTCTGTCGCGGGTCGCAAGGGGGTTGGTCCCGCTGCATGACGCGCACTAGGAGCCGCCGCCGCCTCTCTCTGGCGGCATCCAGATAGAGGCTGCCCGGACAGCACGGTGGCGTGGCGTGCGAGCACCCGCGCGCCACAACGAGCGTGGCGGGCGACGCCTCGGGCCATGACTGTCTGTGCACACACAGCGCGCTACATCGCGCTCGGCTCTCGCGCTCCCCGGACTGCTACCCCCACTGGGACACAGTGTATGTCTGACGTCTGACACTGGTCACTGCTATTTGTAAATAAGCCGTTTTCGACCAGGTGCCAGGTGCAGGTCGCACCTCGCAGGTGGAGGGGTGCAGGTTAGTGCATAACTTGGGACCCCCCCCCCCCCGCCCGCCCACCTTTCAAGTTTTTCGGCCCCCCCCCCCCCCCC
>NW_005194671.1:4954-12944 GCF_000372725.1 Emiliania huxleyi CCMP1516
GACGCGTGTACACGCATCCGAGCCCGCGCCGAGCGCGCACATGCCATCCTGGTAATGAGCACAGGACCGTGGCATCCCACGTCATGGATCTAGTAGCCTGGGCCGCGCACTCGTTTACCTGCGCTTGCGCCGGACTTTCACCGGTCTAGGGTTTGGCACCAGGATGAGGCGGAGGGTGTGGCCACTGAAGGCATATTTCGGCACCCTGAAGTCGGATCATTCGCCCTCAGGGCGGCGTGTACAGGCTGCAGTCGCCCGTGCCATCCTCGCTGCGCGGGAAATGGCAAACGTGGTCCAGCGCTGGGGGTTTCTCGTCCAGCTCCGTGCAGCAGCATGCGCCGCATTCGGGCCACAACTGTATTTGACGCCTGAGTTCGTGGGGCCGAGCTTTGCTATCGACACCGCCACAGATTCCCATGGAAGCCGACATTCGTGTTTGCTGGGGCGCTGAGCTCTCGGGGACGCGGTCGCGCTGCGCAGCGCCGGACACCTCGGCGGTGGACGCCTCGACGCCCCACGATGCGTCTCAAGTAGCGGGGCATCTTGCGAGCAAGGCAACAGCGCTCCCATGCGGTCGCTGCATACCCACTCCACGCCTCGCCTCAGCCGTCTCTTTTTCTCTTTAGATGTGCAGCCGCTGCCGAGCTGAGCTCGCTATCCCGTGCGACCGCGTCCGAATGCTGAACCAAGACACGGCGGACAGCCTGCGCATGGTCAAGACGTGCGGCGTGTGGAGCGTGTGCGAGGGCGCGTTTCATGGCAAGGCCTTTCGCCTCGCCAACAACACCAAGCGGTCCAACATGAAAAACCACGTCGGAGCGCCAATGGTGATCCTGGCACTGGCGCCGCCGCCGCCGTCGCCCGCCGCCGATGCCGCCGATGCCGCCGATGCCGCCGATGCCGCCGCCGCCGAACCAACTGCTCGCAAGCGAGAGCGGGAGGGGCAAGAGGAGGTACTCGTGGACCTACAGCTCTTGAGCCAACTCGTCGAGGAGGGCGAGCAGAGCTCCGCCGTTTTTGCGGGCGTCGGCCCGCCTCTGCCGCATTCCGCTGCGGAGGCGGATCCGGCGGCGGCGGCGGCGGATCCGGCGGCGTTGATTGGGCCAACGGGTTCGGGGGTGGGCTCGGCGTTCGCGGATAGCATGGGGCCAGTTCTCGCGCCGAGAGTGGCTGCACTGGACAGTCGCGCTCCTCTGCAAGTAGGCGCCGCGCTATGTCTCCCGGTTCGTCTGCCGCTTCGTCGGGTGCGACAAGGACTACGCGTCGACCGATAGCGTGCGTTCCCATTGCAGGTACAGCGGTGTGGCGCCCGCATTTCACCCCCCCCCCCAACCCCCCCCAACCCCCCCCCCCCTCCCCCAACCCACGCAGGAAGGAGCACCCGGCCTGGCTGAACAGCCTTCCTGCCCGCAAGCCGTCCCTCTTCTGCGAGCAAAAGCAGGTCGAGATCGCGCCCTCCGTCTCGACCTCGCCGGTCCCAGACGAGTATCTGCACGAGGGCGAGGGCGGCGCGCTCTTCGTCAAGTTTAAGGTCTCCAACCGCACCCTCGTGCCCCTCGTGCGGAGTGAGGGCGTGGCACGGCTCGCCTCGAGCACGGAGACGGCGCCGATGAACACGCCGGGCGAGCTGCAGGCTGGCTCCCCGCTGCCCTTGCCGCTCCTCGAGCACCGTCAAGAGCAGGCCGGCGGCGGAGGTGATTTCGAGGGCGCGGCGCCTCACATAGCGCAAGTCGCCTTGGAGGTCCTCTCTGGCGACGAATTGATGGCGCTGATGAGCGACCCCTCCGCCTCCGTGCCGCCCTCGCCACCGGCCACGCCGGCGCCGCTGCTCTTCGCGGCGCGCCTGGGCGTGATAGCACCGATCCAGGTCACGCTCGCCGTCGTGGTGGTGTGCGTCGCCTTCCTGACCGAGCTCTACACCGTCCCGGTCATCCTGTTCGCGGCCGCGGGGGTGGCCGTGATGTCCGTCGCCTACATGGCACAAGCCTCGCCTCGCATTGTCGCGCGCGCGGTGATGCTGCTGGTCGTGTGTGCCCCGACGCTGCGTGTCGTCGACGTCCTCGTCCGCTCGCCGGCAGCGCTGATTGATGAGCTCGACAAGCTGGAGGACGCAAGGCTTGGCATGGCCGCGCTCTTTGTAGCGGGCGGCGCCACCTTCGGAGCCTTCTCGCCCTCCACTCTCTCTTGCAAATGTAAGCTACGCGCAGCGGCCTACTCTGTCTGCGCAGCTACGTGCGGCGACTCGATCTTCCGCGTCCGAATGGGCGACGAGCGGATGCCTGCCTTTGCGATTCTTAACGGCGCCCTTCCCTTCTTTGCGGCCGTCCTCATTGCCCACGGAGCCTCTCGGCAGCTTTATCAGGCACGACTCCCCGCGCTCTGACGCTATAGCTTGCACTCATGTCATCCGGCGGGGCTGAAATCGGAGTATGCTAGGACATAGCATGTAGCATGTGCATGTGCATGCACACACGTTGTGAGCATAATGGGCGGGATCCGGGATATGGTGGCCAACAACTTCCCACGCACAACATCGAATGGTCGGGTAGTACAACAACAACAACATGTACATGTACGGCTTCAGGGCTAGAGGGTCGCTCTACACTTAGCCTCTGCAGCGAGCGAGCGCTCAACTTAGCCCCCGCACGGAGCCGGGCTCAGACTTAGACGCTGTATGTCGGGGGGGCATGAACTAAGACGACACAAGGCCAAGAACTCCGGGTAAAACCAGGTTTACCCGAAAAATACCTTGGACGCGTCGACATATCCTCATATGTCACGCACGCCTACTCCCAGGGCCAGTGGAGTGCGCTACTTGCGGCGCGCACCGCCTGCTCAAGTACCCGCATCGTACCATGTGCTGCCGCTACAAAAGATCAAGGCGGTGCTTGGCACGCGCTTCTGCGATCCCGATCAGCTCATCACAACGAAGCAGCGCAACAAGCTGGCTGCTGCCAACAAGGCCCTATGCTACCTCACGCGCGGATCGTTCAAGGAGGACTCAGGACCAGCCCGCCGCAGGCGAAGAAAATTTTGGGGGCTGTGGCGCCTTCTCACGGTGGGAGCGCTCTTGGCCCCAGGCCGTGCCATATGGCCGACTTTAGCGGGTGTAAGAGGCTCCCGCTGATCTTAGACCGTGTAAGCACCGCAGGGCGCAGCCTCCTGCCTAGGCAGGCAGGTTTTTAAAGAATAACGCGTCGTCGCGTTATAAGACCTTAAGAGACTACTGACTACCCGCCATGCGCCACAAGCCTCTGTCGTGTGTCGAGGCTCTCAGGGAAAAATTGTGTAAAACTGAGATTTTTGGAATTTGGCTGATCGGGATCGTCGTCGTCTCTTTGGTCGCCTCATCAGCTCTCCTTCATACCACCATTTCTCCCGTTAGGAGGCACAGGCACAGTCCTGAGGGGCACACGCGGGCGTTGGGCTTGGGGCAGCGCGTGAGCTTCGAATGGACAGGATGTGTCAGAGGCTGGAGGCGAGAGTCCGTGGCGATGCGGGCGGGCGGTGTAGAGGCGTCGCTCACCGCAGGCCACACCGCAGTCCTCCGCGCCGTCCTGCGCCCGCGTGTCGGACTGTGGCGACGGGTTCTCGGGGAGGCCGAGCCGGAGCCTCTCCGCGCGCAGCTGACGCATATACTCCTCGTCCTCCCGCACCGACGAGCTGCTGCGGCGGTTTCGGCCTCCTTCTGACACGACCAGGGTCACCTCGCCCTCCGCCTGCAGACGGCACGAATCGCGTCAAATGAGGGAGAGGGGCGGGCGGCGCTTTCAGCAAGGGTGGAGGGTGGGATGGTGACTGCATGCACAGTGGCATTCTGAGCGTGGAGGCGGCGCCTCCTTGATGAGCGAGGCTGCATGCTCGGTGCTGTGCACGGGCTCGCCGTTGACAGCGAGAAGCTGGCCGTTTCCGACAGCCACCGCGCCCGATACGCGCTCTCCGAATGACTTTTCAGGTTTGAGCGCGACAGGGCCTTTGCGGCTGCGGCTGCGGCTGTTGCTGAGCCGCACACCCACTTCGTCTTGCTGCGTCGATTTGTAAACGCTGACAGTCCGGATGCTAGTCTCGTCCGACTTGGCGGATTTGGAGCTGCAGCCGCCTGAAGGACAGACGAGCCGCGGCCGTGTTATATGAGTTCGGCTGAGGCGGAGTTGAGTTTGCGTTCGGGTTTGGTTTTGGCTTTAGGTTTAGGGTGGGTTTAGAGGCAGGAGCAGGGACCGGCGTGGATATATGTCTTGAGTGGGATGCGAGGCACCCATATGCGACGAGGTCCTAGTTCGTTCTCGCCAACAAACGCGCGAGTCTGAGCCGGCGCCGGTTTTACTTTTTCAAACCCCGCGCGACAGACCCAACACGAAACAAGCAAAGCACGATTCTCAAGTTGGGCCCTCAGCCTGCTCAAGGGGGGGACCACTGTTAATCGGCCCCCCGCGCACCTACCTGAATCACCTACTCGAGTACCTGCCTGGTTGGTGCGCCGCGAATGTCGAGTACCTGCCTACTCGAGCGAGTACCTGCCTGGCACCTACCAAATGTCGAGCCTGTCTGCTGTATTGCTTTCTCTTAAATTCGGCAGCGCCTTGTCGGTCGTGTGAATCGTGCTGTGCGACCGTGTCTTGTGTTGTGAAATTCGTCTTCCGTAAAATTATCAGCAGAGTCCTCCTCCGGGAATGCACGTAAGAGTCGGGGAGCAGCCGGACGATCTCGAGCTTGATGTTGATACCGATAGGGTGCCCACAGGACCCAAAAGAAAATAGCTTTCCGGCTCAAAAAGGGACGCACGAGGCAAATCTGATGTTGGATTGTTCCAATAGGAGCGAGGCCTCTTCCGTTGCGCGTTGGGGGACCGAGTGACTACAAGGAAACGAAGGTTTCCCATTGTGACCCGCTCCAGCGCGAGCGTGACACTGCACTTGGCGCCGAGCGCCCGCGGCTCAGACCTTGTGCAGGCCTACCCTCATTGAGCACGCCGGTCCGGACCGATGGCGCTCGGTGTGGAGCAAGCAAGACCCCCCCCCCCCATCGGCGCGCGCCCGAGGTTTGAACGGCCGCCAGGAGCACCAAGAGGACTCCTCATGGCTGTGCTCAAGTGGGCTTCGACCGGCCTCGGCTGGGGGGGCGGGTTGTCCCGGTTGCGGACGCCTTCTGCAGCCCCCTGGGATGGGGGACAGCACCCCTGAGGGAGGGTGTAGAGGATGTAGAGTGTAGAGCGCTGTAGAGATGTAGAGATGTAGAGCGCCCTGGAGCGCTGTAGAGCTGTGAGACTCTACATCCGGCGCGTGACGATGTGAGTCCGATGTAGAGCGATGTAGAGCGCGATTTTGCGCTGTAGAGTTGGTTGTAGAGGCTCTATACACAGCCAAAGTGCCGGGAAGGCAGTGACTCAAAGAGGTCGAGACGCGCTAATGGGGTGTCTCCGAGCTTACTGGAGCTCTGATGGACGGCCCTGACTATCCCTGACACACAGAGAGTCACTCTGACGGCACACAACACCCTATAACTGCGTCATGACCAGCCTGCCATGCGTCGCCGGTGCCGCATTCGTCGCAGTGCTTCTTTAGCAGGCGGTGGACTGTCGGCTGCGAGGACGGTCGCATTTGCGTGAGGCGAGGCGATCATTGTTGAGCGTTGCATGCGCCATGACTCGCGCCAGCGCGTGCGGGAGCTCCTGGCTGAGCGTTGAGTCCAAGCGAGTTGCGCTGGCCACGATCGCTACGCCGAGCCGAGCTGACGCGCCGAGGCGCCGGCCAGTCGCAGCCGTGAGGCATGCCACAGCAGCAGAGGCACCTGCCACCCATTGGGCGGGCAGACAGAAGGCCAGGGCAGCACTGGCAAGTGCAACGCGCCTCATGTCGGAGAGCGACCGTGCGGCCTCTCGTTCGCCGCTTATGGTGTAGAGTTTGTTGTAGATATTTTACGTTGTAGAGCGCCTCTACATCGCTCTACATCGGACTCACATCGTCACGCGCCGGATGTAGAGCTCTACAGCTCTACAGCGCTCTCCAGCTCTACAGCTCTACAGCGCTCTACACTCTACATCCTCTACACCCTCCCTCAGCAGCACCCCAAAACTGCCCCTCGGCGGCATACAGCACTGCCAGCCAGCCTCTTCCTCCTCCTCAAGGGCTGTACTATAGGCCATATTGCGCCGCCTCCTACTGGCAGCCGGGCGGGCGCGCGCCGCGGGCGCCTCGGCGCGCGCACGGCTCGCAAAGTTCGAACGAGTACTGCCGCCCGGCCGCCTCAAGGCGGCCGGGCGGCAGACCAGTACTCGCCTCGCAAGGCGCGCACCGGCTGCTCTGGCTGCTGCGCCGGCGGCCGCTGCGCTGGCCGCTGCTGCGCCGGCTGGCGGGCGGTACGGCCGCCGGCGGCCGCTGCACCCGCGCCTTCCCTCGCGGGCGCCGTCGCGCCGCGCGCGCCCAACTCTGCTGGTACACGGCACGCGTCGTCACACAACCGCAGACAGAACAGGCGGTGCTGTGCGTGAAGCGCGCGCGATCTCGTACTTTTAAGGCTGGATCCGGCCATTCCAAGGGTATACCTTTGAGAATCCCCAGCGTCCCACCTTCCTAGTCACACTCTCAATATCTCGACTCTCCAACACGAAGTGCTGCGATCGGGGGTGGCCCATTTCTTTTTCCTTTCTTTTTTTGGGTCCTGTGGGCACCCTAATACCGATTAATTCACACAAAAACACAACCCCGGACCCAAGACGCACAAGCAAGCACAGACAGTCGAGAAGGGAGAGACAACAACGACAGTCAGAAGCCAGCGCTGGGTACCAGGAAGGCGAATGCGATGATGGCCTCGCTCGGTGAATTCACGCTTAGGAATCCCCCCCTGTCAGTGGAGAGACCACTTCACAGCTGTATGCCTTGCTCCTTTAGGTGCTCTTAGTATGTTCTGACTCATCCGTCCCTGACTGCCTGAGTGAGTACACTCCCTTCCTATTGTCTTGTACTTGGCATATGTATGTATGTAGGAAGGTGAAGAACAGTCAGGCTCGGACTGGACACCAACGCCAGGCCCCAAATGACGTGTGAGTGTTAGATTTGTTTGGTATTGCTAAAAATCTCTCTCTCTCCAACGGCAACGCGGTATGTATGGGTGGACGCTGGACAGATGATGACGACACGCACGAGCGACACAGACACAAACAAGCTCACAAGACACACACTTGGCGTCCTGTGGGTGTGTTCAGAGAGATTTTTAGCAATACCAAACAACTCTTTGTTGTGTTCACTGTCTTGTGTGAATTTCGGCGTCCGCCGAAATTCAAGGTCCGTCGGTCTCTTTTGACCGCGGCGTTAGAAGTCTTTGCTTGTCATGCCTTTTGCCTTCTCTCTGGCGCTCCCGCAGAGGCCGTCTCTAGCTGTGAACAGCAAAACGAGACAGTATTTGTTTTTTGAATTCACACAAAAACACAACCCCGGACCCAAGACGCACAAGCAAGCACAGACAGTCGAGAAGGGAGATACAGCAACGACAGTCAGAAGCCAGCGCTGGGGACCAGGAAGGCGAATGCGATGACGGCCTCGGTGAATTCACGCTTAGGGCGGGAATTCACCCCCCTCCCTACCCTGTTCATGACGCGCCCGCGGATCTTAGGAGGCCTGGCCACACATATGCCGACGACGACCACCTTGGCCGCCATCCGTGCGTTGCCCGACTGCGGGGTCGATCTCGACCAGATTCCGGACAATGTCCCGCACGGTGGGTACGCATCAATCTTCTTCGGTCGGCTGCGGGCCACCGGAGAGCGCGTTGCTGTCAAAGTGCTCGGCTCCGCGAGAGGCTGGCAGCGCAGGCCAGCGGCCGGTTCGCCAATTCGCTCGCGCGCCCTGCCCCTTCAGGTGCAGCCGAATGACCCCCACCCGGACGGCTCGCGCATGGGCGACGCGGAGGAGGCGGCGCTCCGCCGGCTCAACGACTGCGCCCGCGAGCACCTGCCGCCCGGCGTGCCAAAGCTCTTCTTTGCGCAGACTGCGGT
>NW_005194670.1:0-1141 GCF_000372725.1 Emiliania huxleyi CCMP1516
CGCGTTGTCTGTCTTGGCGCGCGCGCAGCGCGCGAAGAGGTGTGAAGAGGGGGGTCGTGTCCGGTGTGAAGGGTAACCCACCAGGGTATCAGCCTATCCTCTAGGGGCCCAATGCGGGTCCTCTCAAGAGGGTATCAGGGTATAGCCCTGGGGTATGATCTTGCATACAATGATACTATACCAGGCTGAAGTGTCGAATCCAGGCTCTCTGGATACCCTTCACTGAGCCGACGATGCTATGGGTAGCCCCAGGGTGGCGCCCACCCCCATACCCTCAGGCACTTGCCTGCGCCCTGCCCGCGCACGCCGCGCAGTTGCGCGCACGCCCGCGCACGCCCGCGCACGCCGCGCACGCGGCACTACGCCCGCGCACGTGCGCGCACGCGGCACTACGCCCGCGCACGTGCGCGCACGTGCGCGCAGGCCCCGCGCACGCCCGCGCACGCCCGCGCACGTCCGCGCACGCCGCACTACGCGGCACTGCCCAGGTTCCCTCACGCTCAGATTCCCTCACACTCAGATTCCCTCACGCTCAGATTCCGTGCAAGGGGGTGCCGAGGTATGCCACAGGCCGGGATGGAGTGAGATCTTGCGGGGCAGGGCGTGGGCTAGTGCGCGAGGGCGCAGGCAAGTGCCAGAGGGCATGGGGGTGGGCGCCACCCTGGGGCTACCCGTAGCATTGTCGGCTCAGTGATGGGTATCCCCTGCGAACGCGCTATGCGCACCCCCCAGGTCTAGGGCTCTCTACACGATGGTTATGAAACAAGCAAGAAAGACACATGAAGAGAAACACATCGCTCTCGGGCCCCCACAGACATACACCCCGCACACCGCCGCCCTGCGAGGCAGAAGCGAGAAAGGGAGTGAAAAAAGAAAAATGCCCCCCGAGATTTCTGCCTCACCCTGATCGAGCATGCGCGCCGCGTGTCGCCGCTACGTTCAGGGCTGCAGCAGGTGGCTCCTCGTCCTGTTGCTCATCTCCCGCCTTGATTCAGCGCAGCCGTTCGCTCCACGGTCCGCCCTGGTGCTACGAACCTGCCCCAGCGCGTCGCTATTCGCTGGAGGCCCGCCCGCGCTGCTCCGGAGGCGCGGGCGTGGGCGAGAGCGGCTCGCGGTCGCAGTTGCGTCGGCCGGCGCGGCG
>NW_005194669.1:0-1141 GCF_000372725.1 Emiliania huxleyi CCMP1516
AACAAAAAAACAGTGAAGCTGGAATTAAGTTGATCCGCCCATTCAAAGGTAATGAGGCAGCCACGGTTGCATGCACAGCCAAACCGATTACTATGGTAACTGGGCTAGTTACGGGCCCCACCAGCGTATGCTCGTAGTTTAGCTGTGTGGGTGTTTCTGGCGAGTCGTGATGAGTAGAATTAGATTAGCCTACACGCGTGTACGGGCCCGTAACGAGCCCCCGTTACCATGCTCGTAGTTTTGCTGTGTGTGTGTCTTGTGAGCTTGTTTGTGTCTGTGTGTTGCTCGTGCGTGTCGTCATCATCTGTCTCGCGTCCACCCATACCGCGTTGGTGTCCAGTCCGAGCCTGACTGTTGTTCATCTTTCTACATACATACATACCCTTGTGAAGGGTCGGTGCGTGTCGTGGCCCCCTGGAACACCCGTACCCCCGCACCATCTCCGTTGCTCGGTTGCTTAACCTTGCCACCACCGGGAGCGGCCAGGGCTTCATAGACTCGGTCGAGAGACCCCAGATTGGCATCCATGCCTTTCTGGACAGGGTGGCCCGCCACACAACGACCCCTGGAATTGCGACTCGCCGCTTTCCTCCCGCTGTGTTATCTTGCGTGAGCTCTGTGTCTTGGTTTGCCAACAATATTCCTAAAACCCTTTGGGCCGCGAGGGTACCATACCATACCCCGGAAAAAGTTGGAAGCCTGGAGAATTTTACAACCAATCTGCGAGAAACGCTGAGCACGACTTTTGTAAAGCATGCTTGTGGCAAGTATAGACGCTAGCTAGTATCGACCTCAGAGACAAGAAGGTTCGCCGCGCGTATCCCGGCGTTCGCCGGTAAATTCTTCTTTCGGAAATTGTAAAATTCTTCTTTCGGAGCGCCCGCCAACAACCATGGCCTACCGGATGAAGATGTTCAAGAGCCAGAAGCCCTCGTCGGTTGACCTGCGTGACCTGCGCGTCTCCGACTTCAAGAGGGTTCCCGGCTTCAACTATGTGTCGGCGGAGGACGAGCACACGGACAACTCGCTGTGTGCTCTGACATCCGAGAGGCGTGGGCCATCAACGCGTCAAACGGGATCCTCTAGAGCGACCTCAGCATCAGCTGCACGCCGTTTCTCCCCCCTGTAACAATTATTTTTT
>NW_005194668.1:0-1141 GCF_000372725.1 Emiliania huxleyi CCMP1516
CCTTTGCCATGAGCGCCGCTGCGGCAGGCCGGCATGCAGCGCGGCGGACGGTAAGGTAAAACGATTAGTTTAGTGAGAACCGGGCGAGAATTCGTTCTATTTCACTCTGCCCCCCTGGTCGAACCTGTCTAGCTGCCTCTGAGCTCTGTCCGGACGCACGTCGCGCACGTGTCGAGTCACGCTCGCGGACCGGTCGCCCGCTCCTCTCCCGGGTGCCCGGGGCGCGGCGCGCGGGGATCTCGTGACCACTCGCCGTCGCCCGCGGCCCGGCACCACGCCGCGCGCGTGATAGACGAAACGACTCTGAAACCGGTAACCGCGAAAAGAATTCGGCGCGCGCACACATCAAAAGCTGCGCGCACACATCAAAAGCTTCCCCCCACACGCAGACTGACAATCTTTCCGACATACGCGTACTCGCCGAGCAGTGCAGACCCGGCCATGACGCACCCGTGTGCGCGCCTAGTACTCCTCCCCCTCCTCCTCGCCCTCGCCCTCGGCCGACTCTGCGCCGACCTCCTCGTAGTCCTTCTCGAGGGCGGCCATGTCCTCGCGCGCCTCGGAGAACTCGCCCTCCTCCATGCCCTCGCCGACGTACCAGTGCACGAAGGCGCGCTTGGCGTACATCAGGTCGAACTTGTGGTCGATGCGGGAGTAGAGCTCGGCGATGCACGTCGAGTTAGACATCATCGTGACGGCGCGCATCACCTTGGCGAGGTCGCCGCCCGGCACGACCGTGGGAGGCTGGTAGTTGATGCCACACTTGAAGCCGGTCGGGCACCAGTCCACGAACTGGATCGTCCGCTTCGTCTTGATGGTGGCGATCGCCGAGTTGACGTCCTTGGGCACCACGTCGCCACGGTACATGAGGCAACACGCCATGTACTTGCCGTGGCGTGGGTCGACCTTGATGAGCATCGAGGCGGGCTCGAACACGGCGTTGGTGATCTCGGAGACGGAGAGCTGCTCGTGGTACGCCTTCTCGGCCGAGATGATGGGCGCGAAGGAGGCGATGGCCAGGTGGATCCGCGGGTACGGCACCAGGTTCGTCTGGAACTCGGTCAGGTCGACGTTGAGCGCGCCGTCGAAGCGGAGCGAGGCGGTCATCGACGAGAAGAGTTATCGGTTCGTTTGTCTTGAT
>NW_005194667.1:0-9613 GCF_000372725.1 Emiliania huxleyi CCMP1516
GTCAACGCCGCCTCGACCGCCGCCTCCGCCCCCGCCGCCTACGCTTGCGTCTCCGACTCCGGTGCTGGCCTGCGGCGGCAGTCAGCAAAGGTGAACCTAAGAGTCAAACTACGCCTTCTGCTGCCGGGGGTATCTTCACTCTTCTAGCAGCTGCAGATGCACATGCACATGCACATGCAGATGCACATGCACATGCACATGCACATGCACATGCACATGCACATGCAGATGCACATGCACATGCACATGCACATGCACATGCACATGCACATGCAGGTATGGGGAGAGATGGGGAGAGATGGGGAGAGATGGGGAGAGATGGGGAGAGATGGGGAGAGATGGGGAGAGATGGGGAGAGATGGGGAGAGATGGGGAGAGATGGGGAGAGATGGCAGCCTGCAACGGCACATGCAGCGACGGGGCGAGGAGGAGGGAGAGGAGGAGGGCGAGGGCGGCGCAGAGCTGCGTGCCATGCAGCAGCATGTACGCCGACGCGTGCCTGTTCACAGCAGTCTGTTCACAGCGGTCGTCTTGAAAGCGGCGGCGTTGTCGAGAGCGGCGTGTAGAGCCAGAGGCGCGCTGCCGCATCACGCGTTGCCAATCTCGGCTAGATCTCGCTGCCTCTCGGCTAGATCTCGCTGCCTCTCGGCTAGATCTCGCTGCCTCTCGGCTAGATCTCGCTGCCTCTCGGCTAGATCTCGCTGCCTCTCGGCTAGATCTCGCTGCCTCTCGGCTAGATCTCGCTGCCTCTCGGCTATGCGGCTGCCGCATCACGCGCTGCCGCGCGAGGAAAGTGATTGACGGCGGCGCTCCTCCCTCCCTCGCGATTGCCGACGAGAGGAGCAGCTGCACGCCTGTTCACAGCGGCGCGGTGTGTGAAGAAGGCGCCCTTCACGGCGAGATGAGGCAGCGGGCGGCACTCGCCGAGGTAGAGGGAGAGGCCGATGCCGACGAAGGCGCCAAATGGCACCACGACACACGTGATGCCCAGGAAGAGGAGTGCCGCCTGCATGTGGCCGATCCCAATCTGACCGGACTGATCATTCACCCACGCAGGCGGCGCAGGCCGCCTGCAGGTTGTGCTTGCCGTACTCTCGGCCCATATCTCCCCACATCTCCCCATATCTCCCCACATCTCCCGCCTGCAGGTTGTGCTTGGTACTCTCGGCCCATATCTCCCCACATCTCCCCACATCTCCCCACATCTCCCGCCTGCAGGTTGTGCTTGCCGTACTCGGCCCGCGTGGCGTAGAAGAAGGCGCCCGCAGACACGCCCGCCGCAAAGAGCAGGACGAGCAGCGGGTAGACATAGAGCACCTATTCGAAGCGGGTAGACATAGAGCACTGTGAATAGGACGAGCAGCGCGTAGACATAGAGCACCCGGTGGCGGTGGGGCGCGAACGGGTTGCGGTAGATGGTGAGGCAATCCACCTAGCACGAAGCCATTCATCCATGCATTGCTAACCATGTACGGGTCGCGGCAGATGGTGAGGAAGTGTACGTAGATCAGCAGCCGCCAGCCGACCGCCGCCGTCTCAAAGACGGAGAGGGTGAGGAGGAGAGGCCACAGGCCCGACGCCTGTAAGAGCCAGAACCACACGCATCAGAATCATCGTCATCATCCGAGGAGGAGGAGGTCACCGGAGGCCCGACGCCTCATTGTGGCCGGGCCTGGGGCCGGGCTCGCCTGGGCAACGCGATCAGTCAGTCAATCGGTCTTACACACACGTCGCGGAGGGCGGGCCCACGCGCGCACACACGCTGCGCACGAATGGCTCGGGAGCCGACACAAGGCACACTTGTCGCCGGCTGCATCACTGGGCAACCCCAGTGGTGTGTGAGTGTGCTGTGGTGAGCTGTGCGCTGGGAAGAGAGGCGTGCGGCGCGCCGAAAAAGAAGAGCGCGACAAAGCAGGCAGACACGAGGGCCTCGCAGAGGGTGGCCCGCTGCACGAGCCATCCTGGCGTGCGGCGCACCTGCGGCAGAGCGCGGTAGAAGAGCACTACCGCAGCGCACGAGCCGAGAGAGAGGAGCCCGAGCGAGAGGAAGACGTCTCGCAGCAGCGGGTACACGACCGCCCAGCCGTGGCCCTCGGGCGGGTGCCACGGCATACGCGTGGAGGAGCGAAGTCTCTGATCCAGCCTGCACGGCACAGCTCAGCAAAGCAACTTGAGGGCGATGGTTCGGCTCCTCGTGTGTAGGGGACTGAGTAAGTCGCGGCAGCGCGATCCTGTCTCTAGCACTAATGACCGACACCCTGCGGCCGGAATCTAGGAACGGCTTTGGATCATACCATGAGGCAGCTGTAATTCACCTACCCTACCCCCTAAGAGGTCGGAACCCAGGCCGGTGCGCGGAACCCATACACGCTGATAGCGGAAGCCGGGCATGCATATTGTTCTCCCTGGCGTGCGCGAGTCGCTCGTCCTAGGGAGCGAACTAGTGCGAGTCACTAGTGTACTCGAATGCAAGCGAAGGGTAGCTCTCGTCTGCTGCTGCTGCTGCTGCTGCTGTTGCTCTCGCTACTGCTGTTGCTATTGAAGCTGCTGTCTAGTCGCTACGCAATTGTCGCTGTCTGTTAGCTACGGTTGCTGTGCTAACGTGCGCATCGTGTTCACGCACACCGCACCACTTTCCGCCCGGAAGGATAGGAGTGGTGCATTCGGGTGCGCATCGTGTTCACGCACGTGTGTGTGCTACCGCAGAGTGGCCTGGAGGCGACAGATTGCTTCGTAGAAGCGCTCCTATGCCTTATCCCCGGGAGGTGTCGCAGCGTGCGAGCGGTCGTCGTCGCTCCGAGCTGGCCAAGCGTATTGGCGGGTCGCCTCACGCTTGACCTGCTGGAGTACCGCTCGCACGCCGCCCCGGGGTGGCGGGGTGGTGGTCCCTGCGAGACCACCCGACGCCGTGACTCACGGGAGGGGCAGCCAAGCCCTCCACGTGCTCCACGACGCCACCCGCCTACTAGCGTTTCGTGTGAGCTACGGGCGGCGTGCAGGCTCGCTGAGTGAGCGCATCTCGCTGAGGCAGCTGTGAACGCACGCGGTTGAGCGAGCTCGGCAGGGCGATTGTCTCATCTCTTGAGCGACATTGCGATCTCGCCATCGTGCCATGCAGCGGCACAAGTCGAGCTGTGAACACGCGGTGTGAATGAGCTCGGCAGCGAGATTGTCTCATCTCTTGAGCGAGATTGTGATCTCGCGATAGTGAACGAGATTGTGATCTCGCGCTAGCGCTCGCATGGGCCTTGCCATGTATCGATCACATGGCGAGCTCGGCAGAGAGATTGTCCCATCTCTTGAGCGAGATTGTGATCTCGCGATAGTCAACAAGATTGTGATCTCGCGCTAGCGCTCGCAATGGGCCTCGCCACGTATCGATCGCATGTGGCGAGCTCGGCATAGAGATTATGCCTCATCTCTTGAGCGAGAGATTGTGATCTCGCTATGGTGCCATGCTGCGGCACAAGTCGAGCTGTGAACACGCGGTGTGAACGAGCTCAGCAGAGAGATTGTCTCATCTCTTGAGCGAGAGATTGTCATCTCGCTACAGTGCCATGCAGCGGCACAAGTCGAGCTGTGAACACGCGGTGTGAACTAGCTCGGCAGGGAGGTCGTCTCATCTCTTCCCGAGAGATTGCGATCTCGCTATAGTGCCATGCGGCGGCACAAGCCGAGAGCTGTGAACCCGCGGTGTGAACGAGCTCGGCGGGGAGATTGTCTCATCTCTTGAGCGAGAGATAAGCATCTCGCTATAGTGCCATGCAGCGGCACAAGTCGAGCTGTGAACACGCGGTGTGAACGAGCTCGGCAGGGTGATTGCTTAATTTATTGAGCGAGAGATTGGCATCTCGCTATAGTGCCATGCAGCGGCACAAGTCGAGCTGTGAACACGCGGTGTGAACGAGCTCGGCGGGGAGATTGTCTCATCTCTTGAGCGAGAGATTAGCATCTCGCTATAGTGCCATGCAGCGGCACAAGTCGAGCTGTGAACACGCGGTGTGAACGAGCTCGGCGGGGAGATTGTCTCATCTCTTGACTGAGCGAGAGATTAGCATCTCGCTATAGTGCCATGCAGCGGCACAAGTCGAGCTGTGAACACGCGGTGTGAACGAGCTCGGCGGGGAGATTGTCTCATCTCTTGAGCGAGAGATTAGCATCTCGCTATAGTGCCATGCAGCGGCACAAGTCGAGCTGTGAACACGCGGTGTGAACGAGCTCGGCAGGGAGATTGTCTCATCTCTTGAGCGAGAGATTAGCATCTCGCTATAGTGCCATGCAGCGGCACAAGTCGAGCTGTGAACACGCGGTGTGAACGAGCTCGGCGGGGAGATTGTCTCATCTCTTGAGCGAGAGATTAGCATCTCGCTATAGTGCCATGCAGCGGCACAAGTCGAGCTGTGAACACGCGGTGTGAACGAGCTCGGCGGGGAGATTGTCTCATCTCTTGAGCGAGAGATTAGCATCTCGCTATAGTGCCATGCAGCGGCACAAGTCGAGCTGTGAACACGCGGTGTGAACGAGCTCGGCGGGGAGATTGTCTCATCTCTTGAGCGAGAGATTAGCATCTCGCTATAGTGCCATGCAGCGGCACAAGTCGAGCTGTGAACACGCGGTGTGAACGAGCTCGGCAGGGAGATTGTCTCATCTCTTGAGCGAGAGATTAGCATCTCGCTATAGTGCCATGCAGCGGCACAAGTCGAGCTGTGAACACGCGGTGTGAACGAGCTCGGCAGGGAGATTGTCTCATCTCTTGACTGAGCGAGAGATTAGCATCTCGCTATAGTGCCATGCAGCGGCACAAGTCGAGCTGTGAACACGCGGTGTGAACGAGCTCGGCAGGGAGATTGTCTCATCTCTTGCCTGAGCGAGAGATTAGCATCTCGCTATAGTGCCATGCAGCGGCACAAGTCGAGCTGTGAACACGCGGTGTGAACGAGCTCGGCAGGGAGATTGTCTCATCTCTTGAACGAGAGATTAGCATCTCGCTATAGTGCCATGCAGCGGCACAAGTCGAGCTGTGAACACGCGGTGTGAACGAGCTCGGCAGGGAGATTGTCTCATCTCTTGAGCGAGAGATTAGCATCTCGCTATAGTGCCATGCAGCGGCACAAGTCGAGCTGTGAACACGCGGTGTGAACGAGCTCGGCGGGGAGATTGTCTCATCTCTTGAGCGAGAGATTAGCATCTCGCTATAGTGCCATGCAGCGGCACAAGTCGAGCTGTGAACACGCGGTGTGAACGAGCTCGGCGGGGAGATTGTCTCATCTCTTGACTGAGCGAGAGATTAGCATCTCGCTATAGTGCCATGCAACGGCACAAGTCGAGCTGTGAACACGCGGTGTGAACGAGCTCGGCAGGGAGATTGTCTCATCTCTTGACTGAGCGAGAGATAAGCATCTCGCTATAGCGCCATGCAGCGGCACAAGTCGAGCTGTGAACACGCGGTGTGAACGAGCTCGGCGGGGAGATTGTCTCATCTCTTGACTGAGCGAGAGATTAGCATCTCGCTATAGTGCCATGCAGCGGCACAAGTCGAGCTGTGAACACGCGGTGTGAACGAGCTCGGCAGGGAGATTGTCTCATCTCTTGAGCGAGAGATTAGCATCTCGCTATAGTGCCATGCAGCGGCACAAGTCGAGCTGTGAACACGCGGTGTGAACGAGCTCGGCAGGGAGATTGTCTCATCTCTTGACTGAGCGAGAGATTAGCATCTCGCTATAGTGCCATGCAGCGGCACAAGTCGAGCTGTGAACACGCGGTGTGAACGAGCTCGGCAGGGAGATTGTCTCATCTCTTGACTGAGCGAGAGATAAGCATCTCGCTATAGCGCCATGCAGCGGCACAAGTCGAGCTGTGAACACGCGGTGTGAACGAGCTCGGCAGGGAGATTGTCTCATCTCTTGAGCGAGAGATTAGCATCTCGCTATAGTGTAGTGCCATGCAGCGGCACAAGTCGAGCTGTGAACACGCGGTGTGAACGAGCTCGGCAGGAAGATTGTCTCATCTCTTGAGCGAGAGATTAGCATCTCGCTATAGTGCCATGCAGCGGCACAAGTCGAGCTGTGAACACGCGGTGTGAAAGAGCTCGGCAGGGAGATTGTCTCATCTCTTGAGCGAGAGATTAGCATCTCGCTATAGTGCCATGCAGCGGCACAAGTCGAGCTGTGAACACGCGGTGTGAACGAGCTCGGCAGGGAGATTGTCTCATCTCTTGAGCGAGAGATTGGCATCTCGCTATAGTGCCATGCAGCGGCACAAGTCGAGCTGTGAACACGCGGTGTGAACGAGCTCGGCAGGGAGATTGTCTCATCTCTTGAGCGAGAGATTAGCATCTCGCTATAGTGCCATGCAGCGGCACAAGTCGAGCTGTGAACACGCGGTGTGAACGAGCTCGGCGGGGAGATTGTCTCATCTCTTGAGCGAGAGATTAGCATCTCGCTATAGTGCCATGCAGCGGCACAAGTCGAGCTGTGAACACGCGGTGTGAACGAGCTCGGCGGGGAGATTGTCTCATCTCTTGAGCGAGAGATTAGCATCTCGCTATAGTGCCATGCAGCGGCACAAGTCGAGCTGTGAACACGCGGTGTGAACGAGCTCGGCGGGGAGATTGTCTCATCTCTTGAGCGAGAGATTAGCATCTCGCTATAGTGCCATGCAGCGGCACAAGTCGAGCTGTGAACACGCAGGTGTGAACGAGCTCGGCGGGGAGATTGTCTCATCTCTTGAGCGAGAGATTAGCATCTCGCTATAGTGCCATGCAGCGGCACAAGTCGAGCTGTGAACACGCGGTGTGAACGAGCTCGCCGGGGAGATTGTCTCATCTCTTGACTGAGCGAGAGATTAGCATCTCGCTATAGTGCCATGCAACGGCACAAGTCGAGCTGTGAACACGCGGTGTGAACGAGCTCGGCAGGGAGATTGTCTCATCTCTTGACTGAGCGAGAGATAAGCATCTCGCTATAGCGCCATGCAGCGGCACAAGTCGAGCTGTGAACACGCGGTGTGAACGAGCTCGGCGGGGAGATTGTCTCACCTCTTGACTGAGCGAGAGATTAGCATCTCGCTATAGTGCCATGCAGCGGCACAAGTCGAGCTGTGAACACGCGGTGTGAACGAGCTCGGCGGGGAGATTGTCTCATCTCTTGAGCGAGAGATTAGCATCTCGCTATAGTGCTATGCAGCGGCACAAGTCGAGCTGTGAACACGCGGTGTGAACGAGCTCGGCAGGGAGATTGTCTCATCTCTTGACTGAGCGAGAGATTAGCATCTCGCTATAGTGCCATGCAACGGCACAAGTCGAGCTGTGAACACGCGGTGTGAACGAGCTCGGCGGGGAGATTGTCTCATCTCTTGAGCGAGAGATTAGCATCTCGCTATAGTGCCATGCAGCGGCACAAGTCGAGCTGTGAACACGCGGTGTGAACGAGCTCGGCGGGGAGATTGTCTCATCTCTTGACTGAGCGAGAGATTAGCATCTCGCTATAGTGCCATGCAACGGCACAAGTCGAGCTGTGAACACGCGGTGTGAACGAGCTCGGCAGGGAGATTGTCTCACCTCTTGACTGAGCGAGAGATTAGCATCTCGCTATAGTGCCATGCAGCGGCACAAGTCGAGCTGTGAACACGCGGTGTGAACGAGCTCGGCGGGGAGATTGTCTCATCTCTTGAGCGAGAGATTAGCATCTCGCTATAGTGCCATGCAGCGGCACAAGTCGAGCTGTGAACACGCGGTGTGAACGAGCTCGGCGGGGAGATTGTCTCATCTCTTGAGCGAGAGATTAGCATCTCGCTATAGTGCCATGCAGCGGCACAAGTCGAGCTGTGAACACGCGGTGTGCACGAGCTCGGCGGGGAGATTGTCTCATCTCTTGAGCGAGAGATTAGCATCTCGCTATAGTGCCATGCAGCGGCACAAGTCGAGCTGTGAACACGCGGTGTGAACGAGCTCGGCAGGGAGATTGTCTCATCTCTTGAGCGAGAGATTGGCATCTCGCTATAGCCATGCAGCGGCACAAGTCGAGCTGTGCGCGCAATGGCTCTCAGCCGCCGCCCGCAACGGGCCGGGTGTGTCGCACTTGCCGCTCGGCAGCGGTGGCTAACGCAGTTAGACCGTGCATCATACACACGGTGTCACACGCTTTTACACCCGCAACGGGCACACAGCCGTGTATTGGACTTGCCGCTCGGCAGCGGTGGCAGACGCCGCTGGCCCATGTATCACTCACATGGTGTACACACAAGTACATGTACATGTAACATGTATCAGTCCCATGGTGTCACACGTACTGCCACCCGCCACGGGCGCAGTCGTGTCGCACACGCCATCCGCAGCGGAGGCTAGCGCCTCTAACCATGTATCAGTCACATGGTGAGATCGCATCGTGCTCGCAATTCGGCAGATCGCTGAGGCAACGAGGTCGCGCGGGCTGGCGGGGCTGGGGCGCGGGCGATCGGGCTCTTCGCGGCGTGGGCCGGCTGCAGGCAGCGCGCCGGCTATGCATGCTAGGCCCCGAAGGGGCCTGCCCAACCACCTACGGTTCGCAGGGTGTGGCGGGAGGGGCGAATCGTGCAGTGTGAGCGAGCGAGCAAACGCAGCGGGGCAGCGTGCATCGCTCGCGAGCAAGGAGATCGGCGATCGACTTTGTGAAAGCCGAGCACGTGAGGCGCCGTCACAGCTGTCGCTGTGAATGGCTTATCGGATGGCTACCTGCGAGCGGGCTGCAGGTGGCCGGGAGGTGGGAACCAAGGCCGTCGCGATCGACAGGCCTACTCGTACAATACGGGCTCCGCTCCACACCGACCAAACCTCTCGGAGCTAATATTGTTCTCCCTGGCGTGCGCGAGTCGCTCGTCCTAGGGAGCGAACTAGTGCGAGTCACTAGTGTACTCGAATGCAAGCGAAGGGTAGCTCTCGTCTGCTGCTGCTGCTGCTGCTGTTGCTCTCGCTACTGCTGTTGCTATTGAAGCTGCTGTCTAGTCGCTACGCAATTGTCGCTGTCTGTTAGCTACGGTTGCTGTGCTAACGTGCGCATCGTGTTCACGCACACCGCACCACTTTCCGCCCGGAAGGATAGGAGTGGTGCATTCGGGTGCGCATCGTGTTCACGCACGTGTGTGTGCTACCGCAGAGTGGCCTGGAGGCGACAGATTGCTTCGTAGAAGCGCTCCTATGCCTTATCCCCGGGAGGTGTCGCAGCGTGCGAGCGGTCGTCGTCGCTCCGAGCTGGCCAAGCGTATTGGCGGGTCGCCTCACGCTTGACCTGCTGGAGTACCGCAATGACCTGAAGCAACTACTAACGTGTGAACGTCGGCAGTTCGCACGCTGCGCAATGTCCTGAAACCTACACGAGGCCATCCCTGGCGCAAGCGCATCGCTCTGCGGTTGCGGCGGGCGGCGGCGGCGGCGGCGGTTGAGGCGGCGGCGGCGGAAGGGGGGGGGGGGGGGCGCACCCCCCTCGGGTCTCCCTCCCAATCCTAGCCCACAGAAAAATTCTAGCGTCGCCTCTTTCCCGGAATAGCCTTCCCCCAAGCTTGGTGGGGGGGAACCAAACCCCCTTCCTGCTTCCCTCCCGGGGCTCCCTTTTCTCCTGGGAATCTTTTTTTGAAAGGC
>NW_005194667.1:9713-12939 GCF_000372725.1 Emiliania huxleyi CCMP1516
CGGCGGCGGGCAGCGGGATCATGCGGCGGCGCTGCGAGAGGAGATGGCTGTGTGGCCTCCTCTGACTGCGCCACGCGCCCCGCCGGGAGGAGCGGCTTGAGCTGCAGCACACAGTAGGCGAGCGCGTGTGGTCCGTGCGCTGCTCGTCGGTGCGGGCAGCGCTGACGCCCTCGCCGCATCGCGCGCGCGGCGGCCGGGCGGCTGCGTGGCGCCGCGGCCTTCGTCAGCGCCAGACCTGGTCCTCCAGCAGCAAGGTGCACAGTGACTGTGCCACCAACAAACGCACAGCACCGCGGCGGTGCCAGGAAGAGCCTCCGCGCGCAGCAGCCGAGCTGCCGCCGGGCGGAGGAGGCGCGCGGCGCGAGGCGCGGCGCGCGCGGCGCAGGAGTACCTGCGAATCGTGCAGTGTGAGCGAGCGAGCAAACGCAGCGGGGCAGCGTGCATCGCTCGCGAGCAAGGAGATCGGCGAATCGTGCAGTGTGAGCGAGCGAGCAAACGCAGCGGGGCAGCGTGCATCGCTCGCGAGCAAGGAGATCGGCGATCGACTTTGTGAAAGCCGAGCACGTGAGGCGCCGTCACAGCTGTCGCTGTGAATGGCTTATCGGATGGCTACCTGCGAGCGGGCTGCAGGTGGCCGGGAGGTGGGAACCAAGGCCGTCGCGATCGACAGGCCTACTCGTACAATACGGGCTCCGCTCCACACCGACCAAACCTCTCGGAGCTAACATGGCTCTTAGGTCCACCGCTCTTGCCTCCGCCGGCTGCGTGCTGCTGCTAGGCCTCCTGCTGGGCCTCCTGCGCAAGCTGCCTGATGCAGACGACTTCGAAGCTGTCTCCAAAAAGTTGGAGGAGCAGGGGTGGGATGCGGCGGGCGAGGTCAGGCGACACGGCAAGGTCAGCATCCACGGACTCAGCGAGTATTCGAAGCGCGCCGACCTTACGCGCGGTCACATCGATCCGCGCGCCGAGCCCGTTCTCTATTTCGTCGGAACCACGCCAGGCTCGCGCGTCCTGAATTACATCGGAAAGTACACCTTGTGGCGCGGCGTCCTTCTCAATGGCAGGCCAACCTACCGTTCGGAGGTCGACTCAGACGTTGGGCTGTGGTACTCGCGCACTGGGCACTGGTACATCGGCGATTACGAATGGCTTGGGCTTCCTGGCGGGCATGCCTTTGCGGCCTCGGTCGAGCTCCGGCCCGAACTTGTTGGCCGTGGGTCTTGGAGGCTGTCTGACCCTCTCGCTGGTGGCGATAGCGGCGATAGCGGCGACGGCGGCGGCGGCGGCGGCGGTGGCGGCGGAAGCGGAGGCGATGCCAGCCCGCTAACCTATCTCGACTGCCCCCCCTCGGAGATGAATGCCGCCAAGGCACACGGCGCAAAGTGGAACGCAGCGCGCAAGGCTTTGTTCGTGCCAGCCGGCGTATCGCTGGCTCCCTTTGCGCGCTGGCTCCCCGAGGGAGCACAGATGACTGCACCCCCTTCGCTCGGCAGTCTTGACTCTGTAGAGGCGCCGGATCTCCAGCTGTTGCCAGACGGCAATGAAGCTCGACTCGCGCTCGAGCGTCTGCCCGACTTGCAACTCTCGGCGCCCGACTCCTCGCGCGCGGTCCGCTTCAATGTGTCAAATCCAGACGAGTATGCAGGGTCGGTGGCAATCCCTCTTATCCTTGTCGGGGTGCTATCGATTCGACCGGGTCTCACCATCCACGGCCGGCCTGCGTACAACTTGCGGCCCGTTGTAGCGAAGCATATTCACCCAGCAGGGATCGGCCTCAGCTTTGGGTACGACGGCGCGTGGTGCGTTGGCGACTACGATCGGCTGGGCAACAGCAGCCATTGCTACCTCAAGGCGTACGACAGCGCGCTTGACCCCTTGGAAGTGAACGCGCCCTGGAAGCGATGGCTGGACTCCCAAAAGCGATGGATCCCGGTTCTGTCGATGAGCTTGCGTGCCGCTTCGTATGTCGGCAGCGACTTGCTACTCTGCGGGTTGACGAGCCCAGAGCTGCGCCGGCGTGCGATTTTCTCATTCGTGAGGCTAAAACCAAGCGAAGAGTCGCTGCTGGATACACTGGTTGCCTTCCGACGTGTTTCGTGGGACAGAGCCGTAGGACCAGGGTCCTATTACACGCGCGAAGGGCAGCCTAAAAAGGTCGTGCTCCTGCACCATGACCTGAGTGCAACTTGGTTCATGACCACGCCGGACGAGCTCAGAGCCGAAACGGAGATGGAGTCCAGGAAGGCGTGGATGTATAACCGAGACGCTAGCCCGTTCGCCGAAGACGTGCAGAACCCTTGGATGCGGTCGACGGGCCGTTGGCAGTCAGCCGCCGGCTTTGCTTGCCTACCGATGGGCTCAGACCCGGAGTCCAAGAGCGGGAAACGATGGCAAGCGAGGGCAGATGAGCAAATCGCATGGCAGGAAGGCCGCGCTGGCCCCGAGGCTAATGCGCGCCAGCCAGCGCTGCAGCTGAGCATCGCTGACCTCGCAGAGGTGCCATTAGACGCCGACGCAGACACGGTGTGGATGGAGAGCATGGGAGGCAGCAGCACGCCTGCCCAAGCAGACGAACAAATGCCGCTGTGGGAGGCCTCGCGCCATTTCACCGGCTTTGGTGCGCGGTATCTGCCCGTGGCTCGCCCTGCTCGCCCTGCTTGGTCTCGCTGGTGGGCGGCGCCGGTATTTCTCCTGGCCTCGGGCTTGGGCTTTGCTTGTTGGACGTGGTGTCGAGCTCGAGTGGTCGCGGCACCCAGGCGGGTCAGGGCCCGGCAGGCGAGGGCCGCGCGGCGGAGGCGAGCGGGCAGGAATGCCGATGATGGTGAGACCAGGGGCGGCGACGGAGGTGGAGACGGCGGGGGCGGCGACAGAGGTGGAGGCCAGTGTACAGTTTGCTTGAACGCCAGCCCGACCCACACCTTTGTGCCATGCGGGCATCGTTGCGTGTGCGGCGATTGCGCGGATGCTCTGCTGGCAAGGAAGGCCGAATGCCCGATGTGCCGCCAAGCGTGCACCGCATGCATTCGGGTTTATGGTTGACGGGAAGTGGGATTCTCGTTTTCTGGCAATTCTTTTGTTGTATGCCCCCGCCTAAATTCTTTTTTTCGCCCGACACTAGGAGTTCAAGTGCTACACTCCGTTCCTCCCCTCCGGCGCAAAGGGCAACGGCTCTGCCCGCTGCGGAGGCGCTGCCTCCCGTGCCGATGGGCGCTCTTCACATCGGAGG
>NW_005194666.1:0-1140 GCF_000372725.1 Emiliania huxleyi CCMP1516
CCAGCAGGAGCGCTCTGCCTGTGGGGGGTGCTGGCATCTCTGTACGTACAGACAGCAGCTCGGGTAAGTAGCATGCGTTCCAGTGGCGAGAATTTATGGTCGGCACCAAAATCAGTGGTCTCACCGGCGAAGGTGTATTGGGCTCGAAGACGCGGTGAACACAACCGCCTCGAGCGTACCGCTCAAACACGAGCCGAGGGTGGACCTCCGTCAAGTCCTCCTCTCGCGCAGGCCGGGGTTGAGACACTTGGCCACGGCTGTGGCTCGACGACCGTCGCCACGTCTTTCCACTCGATGTTGCTGACCGCCATGTGGTTTGAACGCTTCGCTACCCGGCCGCCGCGGGCACCTCGGCGCCGGCATCATCCTCCGCGGCATCAAGGAGATCCGCCATAAAGCAGCGCCCAGCAAGCCAGGGACAGATGACACAGGCGACTTGAGCGCGTATCACCCAAAACTATTCACTTTTGAGCGCCATATGCGCAGGAGGTGCGTATGTCAACATGCGCGCCTGCACGTGTGAGCGCTCATATTGACTAATATTCGCGTCTGCATGTGTGGGAGCGTATGCTGACCACCAAGCACCCACGCCGACACCGCGAGTACTAGCTAAGATAGGCGCCACAAGCGTGGGCGCTCATCTCAAGATACGCAGCTACACGTGTAGGCGCGAGCCTTACTCAAGATAAGCGCCCAGACACGAAGACGCGTATCTGGGCTGCCTGGACGCAGACGCGCATCCTCATGTGTGGGCGCTCATCTTAGTTAATACTCGCGTCCACACTTGCAGGTGCGTATATGGGCTCGGTGCACATGAGCACTTACACGTCAGGGCGCGAGCCTTAGCTAAGATACGCGCCTACACGTGTCGGTGGTCATTTTTGACCCACTTTCCGGGGTTTGCCGTAGCTGACCCGTGTCGCGTGTGCGGGGTAACCCGCGCACGGGGAAGCTTCACGGGTTCGAGTCGTCTAAATCATTCCGAAGACAACGCCGGAGGTGTGCCGAGGGGGACCGGGAGCGGTAATCGTCGTCGCCCGGCGCTGCTTGCAGCACCATGGCGAGGGCGCTAAGAGTTCCTCTTTTCCGCGCCCCCCCCGTAAGGCGCGCGATACACCATAGTCAGGGCACGATCCCGGC
>NW_005194665.1:0-1140 GCF_000372725.1 Emiliania huxleyi CCMP1516
GCTACCTACCCACCCTAACCCTAATCGGAAGAACTCAGAGAATGGTGTCATAGAGATTGCAGCCATCCTCCAGAGCCATGGCTGGTGGTAATTCGATGGCAGCCGATGGCAGCCGTCCCGCGAGGCCGGGGGCGGCAAGCGCGCAGCCATTTGTGCGTGTGGCGGGGGCGGCGGACGGCTGCCATCGAATTATCACCAGCCATGCTCCGGAGGATGGCTGCACTGACTGTGCCCCAGCCATAGTAGATGGCTGAAATGGCTGTCCCCCAGCCATCTTTCTGGAGGATGTGGCTGCACTGCAGCTAGCTCAGCCATCCTTAGGTAAGATGGCTGTGAAGGAGCCAGCACAGCCATTCTGTGTCATTTTCCGAGGTCAGCCCCTACTGAGTACCAGGCTCTTAGGTAGGTAGGCTCTTGGGTGGCGTGCCCACTCACTCTTCACAACGAACTGTCACACAACTCGCGCTAGCCCGACTGTTGCCGCAATCGCGTTCGCCCCCCCACGCCCAGGGCGTGGACCATCAGCTACCATCAGAGTCATCCTCCTCCTCCTCTCCCCTCTCCCCGCCGCGCCGCTCGCCGGCCGGCTCCACGCCCGCAACCGCCACGCGGCCGGCTACGACATCGAGCGCCTGGCGCGCTCGTTTCCCTCGCTGCGAGAGCACGTGATACCCGCGAGCGGCCCTCGCGCTCGCGCCACCATCGACTTTGCCCGTCCCGGAGCCGTCGGGGCGCTCAACGCGGCCCTCATTGCCGTCGACTACGGGATCCGCGGCTTTGCGCTGCCCGACGGCCGCCTGTGCCCCGCGGTCCCCGGCCGCGCAGACTACCTGCACGTGATCGCCGACCTGCTCGCGGCCGACAACGGCGGCGGCGTGCCGCGCGGTCCCGCCGTCCGCGGCCTCGACATCGGCGTGGGCGCCTCGTGCATCTACCCGTCTCCTCCGCCACCCATAGTACCGCTTGGTCCTTGTCGCCAGCGACGTCGACGAGAGATCCTTCTCGTCCGGCGTCCGCCATTGCGCGCGCCAGCCGTAACCCCCTGGAAGTTCTGTTGCTCTCCCTTGGCCAAGCCCTTGCCTTGATAGGCCTGTTCGGCCCTCTCAAACGCCCGCGTTCCCTTTAATGTTCCTTTAACCC
>NW_005194664.1:0-1140 GCF_000372725.1 Emiliania huxleyi CCMP1516
CAGCCCGGCAGGAGCAGACGGGCAGCCTCGACGTCGTGGAAAAGTGTCGCCATTGTTCTGGTTAGTCTTGAGACCCACTCGAAAATCTGAAACGACGCACCCTTTGGAAACGCTTGCCGCCTCTCAACACCCTCGTATATGTTGCGGTACTTCAGCGCTCCGGCAGTGGAGAGTGTGCGGTCACTTTGTCGCCAGGAAGGGTCGGAAGCGCTCCGGCAGTGGAGAGTGATAAAGAATTGCGATCACCGATCGTAGCACCAGTCCGAGCCTGTTCTTCATCTTACTACATACCTACGCTCGCAATCCTACTACAAGCGGCTTCGCTCACAACGTGACAGGTGACGCCTACGACTACTACCAGCATCATGCTGCAAAGTCTAGCGTCGCAGACGCGGTACCATTGACAAATCTGCAATATACCCCCATACGAACAAAGAGCAAAATCCGAATACCGTGCAGAAATGCGGCGATGTGAGCCGTGGAGGCAAGCCTTCAGCTGGTGCCAAGACATTCGTAAAGTTGAAGCCAAGAACGTCCGCCAAATCCGTGCTTTCGGGGCAACTGAGGGAAAGCCGCTGATCGAGCCCAGCGTGCCCGCGGCCGCCTCCGGCGCAATACCGCCGCTGGGGACGACACGCTGCGGAATCGGATTGAGCCCATGGAGGAGGAGGGCGCAGTCGGCGAATTTGAGGAGGAGGAGGAGGGCGCAGTCGACGAATTGGGAGGAAGAGGGCGCAGTCGACGTTGTCGTGTCTGACTCAGAGGAGGAGTTGGAGGTGAGGGCAGGGAGGGGCCGGGCATCTCCTGTGGTGCATTCTTGGCAGCCAAGGAGCAAAGCACGCGGCCCTGGCTAGCTGTGGTGTGGCCGGGAAGCCGTGCGAAAGATGCGTGCCCGCACTAAAGATGCGGACCACACTAAATGTACTTACTGCAGCTGCCCGCACCTAAAGTGAAGAACTAAATGTGGCGCTAAATTGGAGATAAAACACACTAAATATGTGCTAAATACGTGCTAAATATGTGCTAAATATGTGCTAAATTCGCGCTAAAGACGCACTACACACGCACTCGAACACACACTAAATAGCGCACTAAACTATCACTAAAGTTCATTCACACGCACTAAATTTAGACCCAGGC
>NW_005194663.1:0-1140 GCF_000372725.1 Emiliania huxleyi CCMP1516
GGATCGAGCTGCGCCCGCTGGTCGACTCGAGCCGCACCACGAGCTCGCGCTTCGGCTTGGCCGCCTTCTTCTTGGTGACGGGCGCCTTGGCGGGCGGCGCCGCGCCGCCCATCGCGGGCGTGTAGCGCTGGATCTCATCGGCGTGCCGCGCCGAGTCCTTCTTGGCCAGCTCGTGGAACGGCGTCTTGTCGCCCTCCGCAACCGTCTTCCAGCGTGCGGCAATCAGTTTCTCGCGCTCGCCGAACGACATGCTCGCGTACTCGGGTGCCTTTCTCTGATCAATCGCCCAGAAACAGTACGCTGACTTCTTGCCCGCCGGCGCGTCAGGGTCCTTTTTGCGCCGCTTTCCGCCGCCGCCGGCAGCGGCGGGCGCGGCGGCTCCGGCAGAGGCGGCACCGCTGCTGCCGCCGCCGCTGCCGCCGCCGCCGCGGCGGCCCGTGTCGGCGGCGGAGGTGGAGCTGATCTCCTGCTTGACCTCCGGCTTGACCTCCGGCTTGACCTCCGGCTTGACCTCCGGCTTGACCTCCTGGAACATCGCGCGGACTCTCAACCGGCTGAAGTGCGACCAGCCTCTCAACAACAGCGCGCCGCGAGACAAGAATTCCTGGGGTAAACTGCTCTCGTGCAGGTGGGGACCCTGTATCCTCCCCCATCCCTCGTTTGGGCTGTGTCTGTTTTCTTTCTTTCTTTCTTTCCAGACAGGCTATGTATGTATGTAGGAAGGTGAAGAACAGCCAGGCTCGGACTGGACACCAACGCGGTATGGGTGGACGCTGGACAGATGATGACGACACGCACGAGCGACACACAGACACAAACAGGCTCACAAGACACACAGCCACCTGGCTGCCACACACCCGGAGTTGGCGTACACATAACTCAGGCCCACATTCTCCCTGTCGCCCCCCCCAGCACTCCAACGTGCCAAAGGACACAAACAAGGGCACAAAAAAGAGACAACAGACGACAGGAAGTAACATGTGAGACTAGAGCAGGCTTGCTCCGCCTCTAGCAATCTCGCCGCCAGCCGCAAGGCATGGGCGAGACCGTGTGTGGGGTCATGTGAGGTGTCTATGGACGCTCTCCTCACCGGCTAGCTGCCTACTGCTAGCCCTAACTCGCACTCATGGGAGATGTCAA
>NW_005194662.1:0-1140 GCF_000372725.1 Emiliania huxleyi CCMP1516
GGGGAGGGGATGAGGAACGGTGAGGGCGGCTGGGGCGGCCGGGAAGGCAACCACAGGCGAGGCGCGGCGCACCTCAAACTCGAGCGAGTAGCGGGAATATCACCCGCTGCTCCGGCGGAAGAGTGCTCCCCCGCCGCCCCCTGGGCCACCCCGAGTGACCTCGCAGCCCACGCCGTGAGGCGCTGCTGTCAGAGGGGTTTATCACCGCCGTATCCACCCCACACTGGCCGCCGAGGGGCCCGGCGGGCTGAGGCGCGCGAGGCGGCTTGGGCACCCGTGGGTCGGCTGGATCCGTCCCGGCACGTTGTCCCGCGGCGTGGCCGTGTAGCTGGCACCGGAGTCATGACGCACACGCCTACTTGCGCACGTAGCCGCCGCCGAGCGCGGCAAAGGCGGCGTCGACCGAGGCGGGACCGCCGGCGAGCAGCCGGCGGGCGGGCCGGGACCACCATACCTTACCCCGTAAAAGGTCGAATCCAGATAGGGGGTCTGTGCTGTGTACGCCAACTCAGGGTGTGTGGCAGCCAGCTGGCTGTGTGTCTTGTGAGCTTGTTTGTGTCTGTGTGTCGCTCGTGCGTGTCGTCATCATCTGTCCAGCGTCCACCCATACCGCGTTGGTGTCCAGTCCGAGCCTGGCTGTTCTTCACCTTTCTACCTACCTACCTACCCCGTAGTGCGTGTCGTCATCATCTGTCCAGCGTCCACACCCATACCGCGTTGGTGTCCAGTCCGAGCCTGACTGTTCTTCACCTTCCTACATACAACATATGCAATAGGTAGGTAGGTCCGGTGTTGACCGCCCCAGAGGGCCCGCACACACGTTTTCGGTTTTTTGATTGCTTTCACTTTGGGGGGCTAGGCGTGGGCCGGGGGAGGGATCGCACATATGGCAAGAGGCTACGTCAGTGACAGCCGACGAGCCGACCGTACGTGCCCCGAACACATACTCGAGTAGTTTTGCGCACAGCGTGATTTGTGCGTGATCTGGTGTACACATCCATCAGAACAGCGCTGTGCCCTGTGACACATCCGCGCCGCCGCCATCGGCGCCACCGCCATCCACGCATTAAACGAGGCCAGCGGGGACGCGCACGCAGCAAAATCAGTCAATTGTAAAGGGGGCTACTGGGGCGGCCAAAT
>NW_005194661.1:0-1139 GCF_000372725.1 Emiliania huxleyi CCMP1516
GCGAGGGGGGAGGGCGCATCGCCGCGCGGAGAGGGCTCCTGGGCACAGGGCACAGGGGATCTCTCCGTGCGACGTGCTCCGTGAGCTTGCCGACCGACTGTCATAGTCGAACACACGTCTTCCAGTCGGAAACGATCAGACACATCGAGTGTGACCGTCTCTTGAGTTGTAAAAATAAATTCGTCTGACGAAGCGGAAGGAAATGATTAGAGTTGTTTTTTTTATTGAGTTGTTTGGTATTTGCTAAAAATGGAATCATTTGGCAATTCTTTTGGTGCAAAAAATCTCGAGCTTCTGTGCCGCTGACGGTTCTTCTTTTCCAGTGCGCGCCAGTCGTGTGCCCAGTGTACAGGCAGCGCATTCGAAAATTCTTCTTTCGCACGACACTGGGCACGGGACTGGTGTGAGTGAGTGAGTATTCTTGATACGAAACCACGACGACACACACCAGTCGACTCGCATCGGTTGCCCTCCATGAACGGCGGAGCTCTATTCTCGCGTCCACACCACACCAGGCTCCAACGTGGACACGCCCATAGCTGGGGACACTACTAGGTCACGCATGGCATCACAGAAGTTTTGTCTCTGGGCCCCGAAAGGCATCTCTAGCAGCGTCGTTACGCATGCGCCCTCCCCTCCTGGGCGCATGCGCCTCACGTCTCGCCAGAGCATAAGCCCTTGGTGTGCGACGAGACGAGTTTTTCGCCATGCAGCGAGCAGCAAGCCGCCCGCCGCAAACAGCCGGAGGCATCGCCACGGCACTGGCTGCGCCGCGGTCCCGCACCCGTCGACGAAGCTCCCCCCGCGGAAGACCGCGCGTAGCGACGCCTTGACGATCCAGATGAGCGCGCCTGAGGCTCGCCCACCTACTGCCCCTGAGAGTTGGTTACTGAGTGGGATCGGCTCCCCCCCTTGGGATCACAGCTTCCACGACCTCACACCCAACATCACAGGCGGGATCAGAAGGAGACTCCACACCGGACACCGCCCGGGCACATACCCCCTACCCGTCGGATCGCACAGGGCCCCCTCGGAGCAGCCCACACACAATCACACATCGGCAGAATTAGTGCCTGAGTCAGGCACGAGACAGCACAGACAAGGAGAGGAGAGAGAGGATGAGAGAGAGAGAGGAGAGG
>NW_005194660.1:0-3316 GCF_000372725.1 Emiliania huxleyi CCMP1516
GCCCTCTCTCTCTTTTCCGCTCGATTGAGCGCCGAGGCGGAGGCGGATGGCCTCCTGCATTGCCGCTCTCGTCGCCGTCAGTCTGGCTAAGCACGTTCATTACCGCTCCACTCGCAAGGACCCGTGGACGACGCCCACGAACATATCGGGCAACTGCACTGCTCTTCCAGCAAACGGCCACAGAGACAAACCCGACGGCGGCGGCGAGTTTGTTTGTGTCAGGAGGTTCGGTGCGGCGGGACTGGGAAACCAGATCACGAAGACGATGCTAAGGCTCACCGTGGGAATCGCCATCTCGGACGCGCTGAACCGACCGGTGTGCTGGCGGCGTGCGCTAAGAAATGGCATGGCGGAGATCAACTTGGCTGAACACTTTGCACACCCTTTGCCCGATTGCCCGACTGAGAATTCACGTTGCTTAGTCGACATAACCCAGAAATTCATGAGGGTGCCGGGGATGAAACGCAGAAAGATCTACGAGGATGTCGTCTGCCACCTTCCAACTACGGCGCGGGGACCCGGAGAGGATAGGCAAATCGTCCACTTCGAGCAGCTGATTCTTTGCCAGACGTGGGCGCGCTGCAAGCTGAACAGCAGTGCGATGGATATGCTCGCTGCCCCCGGCGCGTGGTGTGACGAGGCATGCACCACGCGCAGATTCCTCCGCCGCGTGAGCGCGAGAGTGGGCGAGCTGGCTTTACCCGTTTTGTCGGCGACGCGTTCGGACGAGAATGGGCGCGCCAGGCCGCGTGCTCGCCACCACGAGCCCATTCTGATCGCGCTGCACCACCGTGCTGGTGACGCGGTCGCTTTCTCCTCCCATGACGGGGACGTAAGGGCGGGTGGGGCAGCGTGGGACCGAAAGCGCTTTGCGAACGCCACCGCGCGGGCAGTCTTCGGCGTGGCGACCAGTGCCGTTGTTTGCAACGTGACGCGAAAGTGTGCCCCTTTTCCAGCAACGATGCCTCGCATCTTTGTCGCGTCTGACGATGCAGGCTTCATCCGGGCTTTTGACGCCGTGCTCAATGAAGACTACCCGCAGCTTGCCCCCACTTTGCATCTTGCCCCCGAGACAATCCAGCACAACAGTGACGCCGCCGCTGCCGGGAAGTCTAACGTCTCCACTATTCACGAGCGGATCGTCGCCGATTGGCATATCCTGACTCGGTCCGACCTGCTCCTCGTCACGGGAGGAAGCAGCTTCTCGCAGACTGCGAACGCATTCGTGCCACATTGCAGGCTCAACGGCAACAACGTTGCGCCCTCTTGCCTGACGTCGGCGGAGTGGTCTTAATACATTATTGGGTTAGTTTGCCCAGGAGGCCCGGGCAGACAGAGTCGTGATGGCTGTCCTGTCTAAGAGGGGGGGTGCAGTCTTCGGACACGGTCATTCTGAGCGGCTTGGTGTATCTCTGTCTAGACTCTACCGCGGTGGACGTTTGTTTTTTCCTCTTCACGGCGGTTCCTTCCATTTCACTCCGACCCACGTGATTATTGAAAATAGAGCTCAAGAGCGCCCTGTAGCGCCGCCTCCTGCCGTGAGTCAACGTCAGGCAGGTAAACGTAAAGTGCCGCTTTTGCCGTCGCCAGGTGCCGAGTGGTGAAGACTGGGTCTTGGAGTATGGTGACGTGTCTCTTCTCGCAGCTCCGGACATGCTTTCTCGGAGCGGGGTATCCAAAACAAGGGAGGGGTGACCACACGCGCAGCGCAGGCGGGAGTGCCGAAACTTGGAGCACTTGGAGTGCAGTCATCAGCCTCACATCCAGGGCCGGGGAGCTAAGAAGCGCACCCAGCGGGCCGGATGATCGGGATCGGGCTACAGGCTAGAGAGCCCTGACCCCTAGGGGGGTACGCGTTCGCAGGGCAAGGGCCGTAAAGTAAACACGGGTCTCCGAGGGTTAGTTCCGTGTACCGGGTTTCCCCTTAACTGCAGAACGCCCCCTCTACTCGGAGCTAACGGACACACAACACTGCACTCCACGCACGTACACGGATACGCCTCATGTGCGCCCTACCATGACCCGCTAACTCACCCTTGGAGGAGGCGGGAGCAGGAGGAGGGGGCTCGGAGGGCGGCGCGAGCGGGAGCTGCCACGCGATGCGCCGGCGGAGACGTGGATGTGAGAGGAAACTACGCTGTCAATGTGGGCACTCGTGACGCCACAATGCTGGGGAGTGAGTGTAGACTGAAGTAAGACTTCATCATGCGACATTGGCGATGCGTGGTGGGCGCAACCTCGAGGGCGGCTCGTCATACTCCGGGCGCAAATTATTTCCCTGTCTGCTTCACTGACCGCTGGCGCGCGAGACGCCCCACAGCCAGGCGGGAGGACCGACCCTCGGGTGACCAAATTCTTTTTCCTGTCTGCTTCACAGAGCGCGAGCGGCGCAGGCAAGAGCGCCCCATCCAGGCACATTTTGCCCACGCGCCAGCTGACTCTCTTCCTGAACACTAGCCAGGCAGGAGGCGGACCTAGTCCTAGATAGACGAGCATCCGCCCTCACAGGCGTGATGTCGCGCGCGAGCGGCAAGCAGCGGGTGTGCTACTTCTACGACTCTGACATTGGCAACTACTACTATGGCCAGGGCCATCCCATGAAGCCTCATCGTATTCGCATGGCTCACAACCTGCTGCTCAACTATGGCCTCTACAAGAAGATGGAGATCTACGTGAGTGCTGCACCGTGCCACCGCCTGACGGCCCTGCCACACCTGCCTCACACCTGCAAGCCGAGTGCGCATCGCCCGGGTCCCATCGGACCCGCCTCGCTGCGTCGCAGCGGCCGAGCCCAGCCACCTTCGATGAGCTGCGCAAGTTCCACTCCGACGAGTACATGCGCTTCCTGCGGCACATCACGCCAGACAACATGGGCGAGTACACCAAGCAGATGCAGCGATGTGAGCCGCCGCCCCGCCCCTGCCCCCGCCGCGCGCGCGCGCGCGAGTCGCACCGCGTCGACGCCGTGCACCCGCCACGCCGCGCGCCCGGCGTCGCATCACTCCCCGCCGCCCCACTCCCTGCAGCCGCCGCCGCCGCCGCCGCCGCCGCCGCCGCCGCCGCCGCCGCTGCCGCCGCCGCCGCCGCCGCCGTCGCCGCCGCCGCGGCGTTACTTGAGGCAGCGCCGTTCCCCGCCCGCAGTCAATGTCGGCGAGGACTGCCCCGTCTTCGAGGGCCTCTACCAGTTTTGCCAGGCCAGCTCGGGCGGCTCGATCGGCGGCGCCGTCAAGCTCAACAAGGGCACGTCGGACATTGCGATTAACTGGGCGGGCGGGCTGCACCACGCGAAAAAGTCCGAGGCCTCGGGCTTCTGCTA
>NW_005194660.1:3705-13228 GCF_000372725.1 Emiliania huxleyi CCMP1516
CCCCCCTTTTTCCCCTTCCCCTTTTCCCCAGCAGGAAGAGTGGACCCCCTTTTTCCCCGGGGGAGTCCTTTTTTGGGCTTGAGGAAAATTTCCCTAGGCCCCCTGGCCCAAAAGGGACCCTCTCCCTGGCCGCCCTTTGTTTTGTTTTTTTTGGGGGCCGGGGGTAGAATTTCCCTTCCGGGGCGGGAGGGCTTTTTACAAGAGGGACCGGGGGTGACCCTTCTCTTTTCACAAGTTTGGGGAGTACTTTCCCGGCACGGGCGACGTCAAGGACGTCGGAGCACACGCGGGGAAGTACTACTCGGTCAACTTTCCGCTCAAGGCGCGCCGGGAGCCCCCCCCCCCCCCCCTCCCCCGGGCACATCCGCCCGCCCGCGTCTACCCGCCGCGTGACGCTTTCCCTCCCTGCTAGCAAGCTGCGGCCTCTGCTGGCAAGCCGCGGCGCGCGCCCGGCACCCTCTCCGCCCAAGCGCTCGCCGCCCTCGCCCCTTCCCCTGCAGGACGGCATCGACGACGCCTCGTACGCCTCCATCTTCAAGCCCGTGATCGGGCAGATCATGCAGATGTACCAGCCCGGCGCTATCGTGCTGCAGTGCGGCGCCGACTCGCTCTGCGGCGACCGGCTCGGCTGCTTCAACTTGACCATCCGGGGGCACGCCGAGTGCGTGCGCTTTGTGCTGCAGCAGAAGGTGCCCACGCTCATCCTGGGCGGCGGCGGCTACACGATCCGCAACGTGTCGCGCTGCTGGACGTACGAGTCTGCCGTGGTGCTGAATGAGGAGATCTCGGACGACCTCCCGTACAACGACTACTACGAGTACTATGGGCCGGACTACAAGCTGCACTACGCGCCCTCGGGCATGGAGAACCTCAACATCCCCGAGAACCTCGAGAAGATCAAGTCCAAGGTCTTCGAGCACTTGCGGCAGCTGCAGCCGGCGCCGAACGTGACGATGCCTGCCGCGCCGCCGCCCGCCGCCGCCGACGAGGAGGACGAGGACGAGGACGACCCGGACGTGCGGGTGAGCCAGCGGGGGGGCGACGAGCGGCAGGAGCATGGGGCGGAGTTCTACTCGGGCAGGCCAGGCGAGTGACCTCCGCGGGCCGGGGAGAGGCTAGTCGTCGAAGGATGCGTCTTGCGCCGGCGCTACGGGACCGGCGCGCACAGCAGCATGACCCCCGTATACGTGTACAAAACTTGTTCGATTTGTCTGTCCACACCCAGAAAGAACGTCGATGGGAGAAAACGCGATATTGGATACGGCTCTTCGGAGATAGCCGCGCAGCGCGAGCGGCTATGTACAATGTAGGTTATCCTTCAACGTGAGGAGAGGGGGACAGCAAGCATAACAAAACGTGCGATCCATCCAAATCGCCGAAACGCCGAAAGCACGCATTGCCGTCGGCTCGCAGCTTCGGGCTGCTTGCTCAACCCCATCGTCCGAGTCGTGCGCAATCTCGCGTGATGACATCTCGCCCTGATCCCACGCCAGTGGGGCAGGCGCATCATATCGTCGGCGATGGGCCTTTCGAGCCGACGTTCCGCCGCACCCAGACGTTCCGTCACAATGCCGCCGCATGCCGCCGCAATGTCGATTGCAATGCAGGCAGCTCAGGAACGTACTGGTGCAGCAAGGAAGAGGCCAGCCCACATGGGCAGACCTCTATTGGGCACGCCCCGATTTTTTCGTGATTTTGGGGGATTTTTGTTCACGGCGCCTTCGGCGGGCCATGGGACCCCATCTCCCCCCCGCATGGACACCCTCTGGGGCCCCCGCGCCGGCCCAGAGCAAAGACAGTGGCACGCGCCGCGCAGCGGCGCGTGCCACTGTCATAGCGGCGAGGCGCGGGACCGTCTGTGGCGAAGTGGGTCGCGTCCTCCGATTTGGTATCCGATTTCCTCAGAACTCACGGGTCCACACACCCTTTACTGTATTGCGCGAGGCGTGTGGCACACAAGCACACACCGTGCCGCGCCATATCCAATATCGCGTTTTCTCCCATCGACGTTCTTTCTGGGTGTGGACAGACAAATCGAACAAGTTTTGTACACGTATACGGGGGTCATGCTGCTGTGCGCGCCGGTCCCGTAGCGCCGGCGCAAGACGCATCCTTCGACGACTAGCCTCTCCCCGGCCCGCGGAGGTCACTCGACAGCGCCTTCGGTGGCACGCATAGAGCTCGATCGACAGCGCCTTCGGTGGCACGCATCTCTTTGCGCCTGAAGCCTGGAGAGCAGCTCCTCTGCTGCTCACACACTCTGTGCACAGTTGACACAGCCTCTGAGGGAGGGTGTAGAGGATGTAGAGTGTAGAGCGCTGTAGAGCTCGGTAGAGCTGGAGAGCGCTGTAGAGCTGTAGAGCTCTACATCCGGCGCGTGACGATGTGAGTCCGATGTAGAGCGATGTAGAGGCGCTCTACAACGTGAGAGATATATACAACGTAAAATCTCTACAACAAACTCTACACCATAAGCGGCGAACGAGAGGCACGGTCGCTCTCCGACATGAGGCGCGTTGCACTTGCCAGTGCTGCCCTGGCCTTCTGTCTGCCCGCCCAATGGGTGGCAGGTGCCTCTGCTGCTGTGGCATGCCTCACGGCTGCGACTGGCCGGCGCCTCGGCGCGTCAGCTCGGCTCGGCGTAGCGATCGTGGCCAGCGCAACTCGCTTGGACTCAACGCTCAGCCAGGAGCTCCCGCACGCGCTGGCGCGAGTCATGGCGCATGCAACGCTCAACAATGCTCGCCTCGCCTCGCGCAAATGCGACCGTCCTCGCAGCCGACAGTCCACCGCCTGCTAAAGAAGCACTGCGACGAATGCGGCACCGGCGACGCATGGCAGGCTGGTCATGACGCAGTTATAGGGTGTTGTGTGCCGTCAGAGTGACTCTCTGTGTGTCAGGGATAGTCAGGGCCGTCCATCAGAGCTCCAGTAAGCTAGGAGACACCCCATTAGTGCGGCTCGACCTCTTTGAGTCACTGCCTTCCCAGCGGTTTGGCTGTAGAGCCTCTACGCTCTACAACAAACTCTACAGCAAAATCGCGCTCTACATCGCTCTACATCGGACTCACATCGTCACGCGCCGGATGTAGAGCTCTACAGCTCTACAGCGCTCCAGAGCGCTCCACATCTCTACATCTCTACAGCGCTCTACACTCTACATCCTCTACACCCTCCCTCAGCACAGCCTACTGTGCGGCTGCCACAGCTGTGACAGCGATGGGCTCGCCCTCACACTGGCCCTCAGTCACTTGTGCTGCGGCAGTGCGGCTTGTGTGAGCGACACTGCTCGGCGACTGCCGGCACACTGTGAGACCATGGGTGTGAGGTTAAACCACGCTACCAGCGCTTGGTCACATCGGCCCCGAGGTCAGATCCTTCTACTCTCTGTTGATGACAAGACTTGTCTACTGGCTGGAGCCGAGCAGGAGGGCCCAGCGCACAACCCCTGGTCAACTCAGGGTCCACACCCCGTATCGCAAAACTGGTTGGGTACGAGTAGGCTAAGTTCTGAGCCTCGAGGCTTAACAGGTCTAAGTGTGACCGGTCACGCTGGGGTGCTTACGCGGTCTAAGATCGGCTCGAGCCTCTTATGCGGGCTAAGTCGGCCGTGATCATTAGGGTTGCAGCCTCAAATTTTTTTCGCCTCTGCGCGGCCGTGCGGCGGGCAGGCAGCCGTTGTGTATACAAGTGGCGCGTGCGTGTCGCCACTTGCGCACGGAGGCTGAGAGGAGGGCGTGCGCGGCAAGTGGCGACGGCGCTACCTATTTGACCCATGGGGTCGTGCAAAATTTATCCAGGGTTTACACTTTTTATTTAGCAAATAAATAAAACGGACACACCAAACAAGGGGTGGGAGAAGGACAGGGTCCCCACCTGCGCGAGCAGGATCTTGTAAGGACGATCAGGGACACAGGGGAACGGGAGCGGGGAGCGCATCGCGACACGGAGGGGGGCTGGGCAGGGTTCACCCACACGACAGGGTCCCAGCACCCAGGGATTCCTCTCTCGTATAGGACGGGTTGCACCCGGCGGCACGGGGGCAGGCGCGGGCCTCCTACTGGTTGCGCTCTCCTAGTTCTCCTGCTACTGACAAAAGGGACAGCGACAGGTTCGCAGCACGGTGGACTCCCGACCTAACTACCGTAAGAATCTTTTTCTCATTTTTTCCCTGGGCGGAGCGAGCGCCCGCCGTGCGATTCGGCCCCGCGTTCGCATTGGCGGCACAATGCAAGGCGAGCCCGCGACGCAGCGTCCGGGACCAAATGAGCAGCCTGTAAGTGTGATGGAGAAGCTTCAGCAGCTCGGCCTGCTCGGGCAAGCCATGACGGACCGGATTGTCCAAGGGAATGCTTCTGTGGTGGAGCTCCAGCGACCGTGCGTCACCTCTGGAACTCTTGCTGACACGGCTGCTGCTCCCGACGCCGGCGAGAAGGGCTCACCGGATGAGGGCGTGGGAAAGGAAGACCACCGGGAGGCGGCAAAAGGTCTCGTGTCGAGCTTGGTGGCGGCCGCTCAATCGGCAAATCCAGTAGCGGTGGCGGAGCCATCTGTTGCGGCGGAGGCAGTGATGCTTGAGGAACCGGGTGAGAAAGCCCAGGGCTTTGCGGTGTGCACGGCAGGATCAGGAAGCCAGGGCGTGGCAGAGCCACAGCCTGCCGGGCCCGCGGCTGCAGCTGGCGCGGAGACGCGGCCCTCCTCCGCGGGCAGAGGCAGCCAGCGGAGCGGCTGGCAAAAGCTTGACGAGGGGGAGGGGGGCGCTCCGGGCAGTTATCCGACTCGACCAAGGCTGTTGCAGCTCCTGTGCTCGCCCAGATTCTTCGCCGTGGCCTCAACCTTCTCCCTGGTCCTCGTCGTGGTAATTGCAGCGGTGCTGCACGGTCCGGGAGGCATCCACCGGGTGGCAGGGCGAGCCTCGCACGCGCACGCGCCACGATCGCCGCCCCCGACGCCGGCGGCGCCAACGCCGCCTTGGATGCCACCAAGCCGCCCCCCTCCGTCAGCGCCCCCGCCACCCCTGCCCGTCTTCGCGCCACTGACGGGCGAGGCGGCTGCCCCCGAGCTCGAGCGGCTCTTCCGCAGCTCTGCAGGAGTGGTGGTGCGCATGCTCGAGTGCGGCAAGTGGAAGGAGACGGCCACCGCGGCGGACTACGAGTGTGACGGCAGTGCGACCGCTAGCCCGGACACGTACACCGACTCGCGAGGTGATCGATTGGCCCACTTCTATCGCCCTTGGCCACCCCCTCACCACGCGCCGCCCTCTTATGCACAAGGCGCCGCACTCGCTGCCTCTTGGCTGCGTCATGATCTACCACGCATGCTGCCCAAGGGCGCGCATAGCGTCGGCCTCGCTTTGGGATCCTCCGCCTCGAGGAGCGAGCTGCACGGTGGCTAGGACGCGCGCGCTCTCTCGCCACTGACGCGCACCTGCCGCCTCAGGAGCCCCGCTGCGGCATGGGACCTCCTCGGCGCAGCCTCATGGCCTGATCCAGTCATCTCCACTTGCCACGAAGACCCTGCTGCACGCCTCAAAGAACTCGCGGCAGTGTTGGGACGCTGCTGCAGCGGCGAATGCCCCGCCCTCTACCACAGCGGCACCACGAGGGTCAAGGTGTGGGACACGCTGAACAGGTACCTGCACATCGCGCCAAACGCCAGCCGATGCGCGAATAACGATTGGGAGCAGGCGAGCCCCAAACTGCCCACGCCCTAGCGCTCACCGTGGCGGGGAGCACCGCCGAGCTCTCACCATAGGTTGCACAGCTGCGCCACTCCTTTTCCAAATGGCGCACGGAGGCGTGCGCCGACGACTCTCCGGTGAGGATCGGCTCACGGCCGTGCCACTGCACCGCTCCCCGCGACTGCGAAGGCACGGCTTGCCTGCTGTCGGAAGAGTACGACTGCGGGCACACGCAAGTCCATGTTCGCTTCACGGCGCACGATATCCTCGCAGTCCTCCTCTACAACAAATGGTCAGGAGGTTTGCGGCGGTAGATTGCAGACAAGTAGACTGCGGGGAGAGCGGGCTGCGAGCCCTTGACGCTGGCCCGACCGCAGATGCTTTCGCCTTTGACGAGGATGCGCTGACCGTCGCGCGTGCAGCGCAGGAGTCGGTGAGTCCCCTCTAGATGCCGTGCACAGTACTCGAGATTGCCTGTCGCCGCCTTGCCCTAAGCAGGCGTGCAGGCCTGACGAACCCACATTGCGCTTGCAGATCCGGCTGCGCGCGGGGCGACGTGTGCCCATCGTCGTGTTGACGCCAGAGTGTCGCGGCGAGCTCGTTGCCGCGCAGCTTCGTGTGTGAGGGCCCCGCACTGGCCCCTTCGTGCAGCCCTCGAGCGCGTCATGTAGGATCCAAGCCCGGCGACCGTGATCCGTGCGTCACGCCGTGTGTCTGGGCACTGGGGGCGTGTGTGTGTGTAGCACAAAACGCGGCCGATTATGATGATCGTAGAGTTCGTACGTAACGCACACAGCGTGCAGTTGGTACGGGGGCCTGTCACTGTGTACGCGTGTGCACGGACGGCACCACACGACCCGGCAAACGCGCCAGAGTGAGCCGCTCGGGCCCATTCGCGCCGCCCTCTCTCACACCCGACACCTCTCACGCTCTCAGCTCGAGGTCAATCCTGCGTCCTCAGCTCACCCGCCTCGTCCAGCACCTCCAACCCCACCGCCGCCGCGAGCTCCTCGTCCCACACGTCGGCAACATGCGCCTCGCAGGCAGCAATGTATCGGTCGCTGGGCGGCCCCCGCCACGCCACGTCGCGGCGGAGGTAGAGAACCGCGTCCACCCTCTCTCCGTCCACCCAGACGGAGCCGACGTCCTGCCTGCGTGCGGCGCCGCCTCCGCCATACGGGTCGGCAGGGTCGGCGCCCTCGATGGCGTCGAGGCGGCGGAGCGCGTCGTCCGTCAGGGAGGCGAGGCTGCCCCACACACAGCCCCCGGCACGCGGGGCCAAGGACGCGACCGCGCCGCCCCACGCAACGCTGTGCCCTCCGTAGATGCGGACGGCGCCGCGGAGGGCGGCGGCGGAGGAGGAGAGGTGCGGAGCCTCGCAGTGTTCGCGCAGCGCCGCGGGACCGACGCCGCCGTAGCAAAAGACCGCGTGCGGGCCTCCGCTCAGCGTGCGGCGAGTCGGTGGCCACGTCAGCGGCGGCAGCCGCCGGAGCAGGTGCGTGCGCCAGTCTCCGGCTGGCGCCACGGCTGCGAAGCGTTGGCCGCCCGAGTCGGCACGAAGCTCGTCCAGCCGCGACGCGTCTCGAAGGACGTATAGGGCGGCCTCGGCCTCGTCCGAGCCGATCAAGAAGGCCGCTATGCGCCTGCGGTAGTAGTCGGGATGGCCTTCGAGCGCATCGAGATCATCAAGCGTCCCGTCTCCGACTTCGTAGAGCTCGCCATGCAGCGGCGCGGGTGTGTCGATCCCAGGCCGAGCCCACTCGGCGTCGAGGGCATATGGGTATCCGTCGCCCGAGTCGACGATCACATAGCGCTCACGACTCAGCGCTGCGCCGAGCAGCCGGCTGTTTTTCGATATCCAGTGGTGGTTGTGCAGCCCACGTAGCAGCGAGCCGTAGACAAACACGCGGTGTGGCATCGGCGTCAGGCGGTATATGCCTCTGCTTGTCTGCTTGTGGTCCTGCCCTGCCGCACACAGCGGCCGATCCCCTACCTGCCCCGGGTGTGAAACCCACACTGCCCTGCCTCACTGCCCAGCTGTGAATAACTGCCCGCTCGCGAGGTCTCGGAGAAACTTCTCTATGCACCGAACACCAAAAAAATCCGCGGAGGCTCGCACGAGGGGAAATTTCCTAGACCTAGTGCCGCGCCGCTGTTTTCTTTCTTTTTTCTCCCTGCGCCTATCTCTCTCTCTCTCTCTCCTTACTCTGCCCCCCTCCGCCGTGCTCCCCCGCCAACGTGACACTGAGCGCTGCTCCATCACTTCCCTCGCGACGGCGGACGCAGGCAAAGGCTGCAGTCGCAGACGAAGCGGTAGTCGCGCAGAGCCTCGCGGCGCTCCATGCGGCTCCCCGTCTCATTCTCATCAATGTACGAGATCGTGATCTCCTCTTCCGCCGCGATGTTGCGCAGCGCGACGAGTCGCAGGCGCGTCGTGCCGTGCACGAAGCGCGCCTCTGCGTTGGGAGCGCAGGAGTGGTTGGCGCACGCCACGGTGGGGTAGAGAGCACTCGCCCGCACCGCCTCGCCCGCCGCCTCTGGCAGTGCGTCGAGCGCCTCGGCAAGCAGCCCCGCCTCTTTGTCCTCCGGCCCGGCGCCTTTTCGCGGCCGCTTCTTCGCATGCCCTCCCCTGGCGTGTGTGGCGCACCACGCGGCCAGCAGCGGCAGCAGGCCCGCGAGCGGCGCTGCCACCTCGGCGCACAAGGCATTCTGCCGCAGCAGCCCGAGCAGGCCGCCCCACTCGTCCAAGGAGGGCCAGCCGTCTGCTCCTCCGGAGCAGGCCGCGGCGGCGGCGGAGGCTGAGGCGGCGGAGGCGAAGGAGGCTGAGGCGGCGGAGGCGAAGGAGGCGGGCGAGGTGCCGCCTCTCCGCCTCGCAGCGCTACGGGCAGGCTTGCTGCCATCAAGGGCGCGGCGGAGCAGCCGCAGGCTCGTCGCGCACTCGTCGCGGCACGCAGCGCGCGCCTCGGCCCCTTTGGGCAGCTCCCAGTATGGCACGCGGCAAAAGTCACCGAGCGCGAGGGAAGCTTGCGCGGCGGAGCAGTCCTCGCGGCGGGCCGTGGCGAGCACCAGCGCCACGAGCCGGCCGCCGAGCAGGAAGGCCTCGTCCGTGCCGTGTGCGTGGTCCAGAAAGGCCTCGACTGCCTCGGCGTGAGGCGCCTGCGGCTCCGCGCCTGGACAGAGCGGGCCGTGGAAGGTGGCCTGGGCGAGGGCCTCGCATTCCCGGCTGCAGAACTGCGCGTCGCACCCGCGGCTGCACTCAACGCGCCGGCAGTCGAAGTCGGGATCGCCATCGATGGGCAGAACGGGCGGGCTGTCGAGCTCCGCGGCGTGCTGTATGTGCTCGGCAGGACTGCCGATGTCGCGCAGGCACACGTCGCAGAGCAAGGCGTGCTCTGTCGAGTCAGGAAGCGGCAGCGCGATCAGCGGCATCTCCTCGAGGACTGTCGCTCCGGCGCTCACGCCCTCCGCCGCGATGAGGCAGCGGCCGCGCCCAGGCTTGCGGACTGTGTGGACCGGCACGGAGTTGATGGTAGGAGTAAGAGCGTAGACTACGCCCTTAGTAGGAGCATCCGACACTAGACGCTCTGCCATACTTGAGCCCTTGGAACTGGTCCGCGGCGCCCGCCAGGGACGCGTGCGCGAGACAGGGCTGGAGCCCTTGTGTGTACTTGTTACGTGAAAACCCGCTGGGACCCGGACGCCAGCACACACGGCTAGATTTCATGGCGGGCCGCCTAGGCCCTGGGGTCGGAGTCAGAATCGGTTGGGTGTCCGCGCAGGGCGCGGGCTTCGCTTTCGGGGGCGGTACAGGGAGGGCTCGGGGCACTGCAGGGGAGCGCGAGG
>NW_005194659.1:0-1139 GCF_000372725.1 Emiliania huxleyi CCMP1516
AATTGTTTTCAGAGATGTGTGACCGTTATTAAACGGCACGCCGCCACCACACAGGGATTTTAAGGAGAGGAGTGTGGTGCGCTAGCCGTCGCCCACCCTGGGGAGTCTGCCTCTTCGTATCTCTTTTCGCAGTCTCTCGCCGCTTCTCGCTGCAACCTTCATGCCAACTAGCCAACCGATGGCGTGAGATAGGGTGCTGACCTTTCTCGCCGAGGCTCGCCGTGGCCCCACACGGCGGCCTCTGCTCGCGTTTTCGAGCCAGGACCTTCGTCCGGGCCCACGGCCGGCACGCCGTCAAATTTTCTCGCCGATCCCGCGCGCTCGGCCGCCACCGCGGCGCCTCCGAGAGCGCCGTTTCGACACGCTGCAGCCGCGGGCCGCGGCACCTCGACACACCGCCTCTCGCGCCGCCTTGAGGTGCTCCGATCGTGCACGCGGGTCGGCTCGGCACGGTGCGTGCAAATTATTGCATGTATTCGCACTCGCTGCGCCACGTATCTGCCTCTGACGGCCCGATACGCCACCCGAAGCGCCACCGGTCCACACACGCGGGGCTGCGCGACTCTCTCGCGGCCCACCGCCCTCCCACACGCCGTTCGACCTCCACACAGGCGCTCGCTCGAGCCTCGCCGTCCGGGCGGTCCTGCGCGTCCAGATCTCGGCGACCATGACCCGCCACGCGCCAGCTCTGCACCTCTCCCGCGCGCGCCCGGCTGCTGGCATGGCGTGGCGGGCGAGGCTGGCGCGCTGCGACTGGTGGAGCGCCGCGCGGGCAGCGCACCAGCCTCGCACGCACCTCTCCACTGCGCCGCGTGCGCCGCTGGCAGTGTGCTGCGAGGCTCAACATGTGGTCACAGGGTAGTCACGGTGTGGCTTGTGGTGGCTTGTGGTGCTGATCGCTGGCTCAACACACCCCAGGTCGAGATCGCGTGTTGAGACTGTGACGAGAGGCGACGCGCCGCGACCCGCGTCACATGGACATGGATACGGACAATCTCGGGCTCCCGGTCCGCCGCCCCGCGTCGGAGGTCGCTGTGGGTGTGTTTCTTTTTTCGTCTTCTCACAAAACGCGAGCGCACGTGTCCACGTTTCCGAAGAACAGGCGCACGCGGCGCGCAATGCCAGTCACGGGACTGCCC
>NW_005194658.1:0-1139 GCF_000372725.1 Emiliania huxleyi CCMP1516
AGGGCATCGTCGGCTTCATCGGGCTGCGACGGCCCGAGCAACAGGAGGTCTCTCGATTCGACTTCGACGACAAGGGGTGGATCTGCACGCGGTTGGCAGCACCCGTGGTCTTTGCGAGCGTCGTGGCGGCCAAGGGAGGATGCGGCGAGCTGCTGCACAGAAACAGCCTCCAGCCACGATGTGACGCGCTGGCGCCTGGACGCTTCCACACCATGTATTATGAGTGCGTTGTCCTCGTGCGCTTGCTGACGGCTCACCCCAATGCTACCATATGGGACAACCGCCGCTCGAGTTACACGACTGCTGCACACCTGAGTTTGCGCAGGGGGCACTGCAAGGCTCCTAAAGCGAGCGAGACCAGTGCGTGCTCATGAACGATGCGCGGTAAAACCAACCCGTCGGATCATCTCAGGGGGGGGTCTGGACCCACCCCCCAAGGTGATGGATCTCAGGGGGGGGTCTGAGCCCCCCCCCCCCAAGGAGCAAGGTGATGGATCGGGAACCCTCTGGCTGTCGATTTTTTTTCACTGTTTCTTGAAATTTTCGGAAAGGTGACCTCCAATTAAAATTGTGCATGGGGCTTTCGCATTTCTTTTCTGTTGCCGCCCAGAGGCCGGTGCATTTATTTTTTCTTTGGCGCCCTCTCCCAGGGCCGTTGCGGCTCCGCGGTCCCGCCAAGGATGGACGAGGACGATTTCCCCGACGAGGACGACATGATAGAAGACGCCATGGCCGACGACGACGAGGCCATGGCAGCCGAGTTTGAGGAGGAGTACGGCATTCCGTCGCTCGCTCCTCTGGCCGCTCCGGCGGCGGGGCTGACTGCGGGCGGCGGCGGCGCTGACGGCAGCAGCGGTGGGGTTGACGGCACCGTCGGTGGCGCGAGTGCCTGCGGCGAGGCGGCCGGCGACGAGGCGGCGGCCGACGACGAGGCGGACGTCATGGAAGAGGACGAGGGCAGCGCCGAGGCGGAGGTGCGTGCTGTCTACACCGTCCCGGCGGAGCACGGCGGCGTGCAAGTGCGGCAGCTCGCGAGGCCTGCGGCGCGCAAGCCGCTCCCCACGCCGACGACCGGAGGGTGCCTTCGCACCAGCGCCCGCCCCGGCGTCCTCTCCGCCCCCTCTCCCGAACGCCCTTCC
>NW_005194657.1:0-1139 GCF_000372725.1 Emiliania huxleyi CCMP1516
CATGAGACAGGCAGTTTCGCCTTGATCTCGGTCCAAGACGGCCAACGCCGTGTCCGGCACCTGCTGGCTGCTTCACGGGGATGCCCCCCCCGGACACATGCTGCAGCCGCGAGTGGATGTATTGGTCGTTTGTGGGTCCCACAAGACTACTCTAGTAGGGGCCGGGCGCTGGAGCGTCGGCGGTACACCTGTGCAGATGTTGCACGGGTGAAATGGCTCCTCGTACAGGGTAGGAGGCAGGTGGTGGGTTTGAGTGTCGTGAGTGCTTGCAGCCGCGAGTACAGCACCGTTTGTGACTCCCATGGATGCAGTTGGGTGGGGCACGGTGCTGGGGGGCTGTCCGGTGCGCCACAACAGCCTCCCTGGCTGACCCCCATCCAGTTCGACACCTCCATCTTGACCGTGGAACCCCAGCTTCAACCGGTCATATCTTGGGCGGAATGGCACCTCAGGAGCTCATCCTGGGCGGTTTGGGGGAGTCTTGGGGGTGTACTTGAAGGTGGTAAAAAGAGTTTTGCATTGCAGCTTAACCGGGGGGCGTGCTGAGCAGCGTAAAAAAACCAGTGAGGGAGGGCGAGACGATCGAGGGGTCCCGTACCATGGGAATCGGCCCTATCCAGTGCTCAAGTGCTCAAGCGTGAAAACAGCGGCTTATTTTACAAGGCTGTCAAGAAGGGAGGAGTATGGACGAGCCTTCTGACGGTGCCTCGACGGCCGGCGCCGCTCATCAGACGTGGGAAAGGCCGCCAGACCTGAGTGCGCTCAACCTATACGGCTGGTCGTGGAGCTCCGAGCGTTCGGTCGACGCCAACCTGCTCGACCTCGCTTACCTCGTCGCTCGCAACTCGACGTGCAAGGACGGCCACATGGGCTGCGTCCTCGCGCGCGGCGTGCCGAACGGCCGCGGCGGCGAGACCGCGGCCGCGCTCGCCCGAGACCCAGTCAACTCGGTGGCGGGAGCGGCAGGCACCGTTTGCCCGCCGTGTCCGCCCGGCGCGCCGCAGGCTGCTGCCGACGGCGCGGAGGCGTCACCCGCGCCGCCGCTCTGCCCGTCGGTGGTGCTGTGCGCCACCAACGCGCCGCTGTTTGGCGCCCACAGCTCCAACGCTCCGCACGCGGCTTTCCGACCCGTCTTCACG
>NW_005194656.1:0-1139 GCF_000372725.1 Emiliania huxleyi CCMP1516
GCCGGGCAGCGCCAGCTCATCTGTCTGGCGCGCGCGATTCTGCGCGGCGCCAAGGTGCTCGTCTGCGACGAGGCGACCTCGTCCATCGACGCAGAGACAGACGGCGTCGTTCAAGGCGTGCTTCGCGAGCGGCGCGCGACGATGCTCGTCATCGCCCATCGCCTCGAGACGATCCTCGACTCGGACCGCGTGCTGCTCATGGACGCGGGCGCCGTCGCCGAGGAGGGGCCGCCAGCAGAACTCGCGGCGAGGGTGGGCGGCAGCTTTGCCGCGCTGCTGGCGTCGAGGGGAGAGGGGATCCCCGGCCGAGGGTGACGGTGCCGGTGTGTGTAATAACGTAGCTTGAAATAAATAAATAAATAAAACGGGCACGCCAAACGAGGGGTGGGAGAGGGACAGGGTCCCCACCTGCACGAGCAGGATCTTGGAAGGACGATCAGGGACACAGGGGAACGGGAGCGGGGAGCGCATCGCGACACGGAGGGGGGCTGGGCAGGGTTCACCCACACGACAGGGTCCCAGGGATTCCTCTCTCGTATAGGACAGGTTGCACCCGGCGGCACGGGGGCAGGCGCGGGCCTCCTACTGGTTGCGCTCTCCTAGTTCTCCTGCTCCTGACAAGGGACAGCGACAGGCTCGCAGCACGGTGGACTCCCTATTCCACTGGCGATCTCTCTCGACTAGCGACCTTCCTCCGGCTTCTCACCAGCAGTCTCTCACTACCACGGGCACACTGACAGAGGCGGCCAAAAGGCTCACGTGGGTGGCAGGGCGGTGATAGGAGTCTCCCACTCTGTGGGCTTCGCTAGAGGTGCGGCCCCTGCGCGTGTCCTCGCCCTTGCGTGTGTGTGTGTGTGTGTGTGTGTGTGTGTGTGTGTGTGTGTGTGTGTGTGTGTGTGTGTGTGTGTGTGTGTGTGTGTGTGTGTGTGTGTGTGTGTGTGTGTGTGTGTGTGTGTCTGCGGGCGCTGTGCGAGCCGCCCTGAACGACCACAATGTTGAGCGCGCTCGAGCACCGAAGCACCGCGAGCGCCGGCGAGCACCACCGCCCCGCGCCTTGGCGTGGGTCGGTAGTACACGATGCGGCGCCCAGCAGCTCTATCATGCGTCGCACCCGCAGTGGCCGAGCCGACCGCCGCTCG
>NW_005194655.1:0-1139 GCF_000372725.1 Emiliania huxleyi CCMP1516
GCTTGGAAAGCGACCTCCAAGGCTTCGTTGTTTGCGAGACACTCACTCTTCGCGTTGGGCTTTGCGCGGCCCGTTGTTCAACACAAAAACTTCACGTGTGGGTAGGAAGAGGACGAGGAGGAGGACAACGACGAGGAAGGACGACGAGGGAGAACGACGAGGAGGACGACGAGGAGGAGGGGGAGGGGGGGGGGGGGGACGGGGACGAGGGTTGGTGACCCTTGCGCCTTGGGAAGGGACGCGTGCCGCCACGGTGGGCACTGGCCACTGCCGCCACGCGCCACCGCCAGCTGGGAAACTCCCAGGGGGATTCATGCGCCACGCCACCAAGGTGGGGCTCTTTTGACCGGAAGAGAGAGTCTTGACACTCTTGTGAATTTTGTGTTTTGAGAGTGTTGCGAGACACTCGCTTGCTTTTTTTTCGCTCCAGTCCTGCGGATCTTCAGAGAGAGTCGAGAGAGAGTTAGACCGGGAGAGGGCTACGAAGCCAAACTAGCGCAGACGAGAGCAGGGCAGACCCGGGGACTGGGGAGCCGGAGCAGACGGCATCGACCGCCGAGGGAACGTTGGGAAAAGAGGCACGAGGAGGGCGGCGACCTCGACCGACTATGGAGGACCCGTCGCCAGATGACGCAGGGCACAGAAGATGGTGAGGCGGAGCAGACGCGCAGGGCGAGACGAGGGAGGGAGCAGGACGTTGCGGAGATCAGCAGGAGGATGTACGAAGAGATTAGGAGCAGCAGGGACCCGAGGGACCATGTGGAAGACGGCTAGTGCTAGTCCCCCATCGGGAGGACGACCCCGGCTACTCTAGTCGCCGACCACACAGCACCACACCCACAAAGAACCCTGCACAAAGATCGCAAGGGCGGGGACCTGTTCTTTTTTACCCACCTCACAGTAGAGAGGTGTCCGTTTTTATTTATTTATCACACTCCAAGGGGCTGGTTCGTGGTTGCGAGAGAAACATATCTACTTTCGTTTTTACACATCTCTTCGCGTCTCGGATTTCCTTTTTCATGGTTGATGGTAATTCCTTGTGTGGTCGTCGGAAAAACATCTCTACGAATACCGGCGCACACCCTCCGCCACCTCAAGCCGCACGTGCGCACTCTAATATACACACGTATGTACGCGTG
>NW_005194654.1:0-1139 GCF_000372725.1 Emiliania huxleyi CCMP1516
ATCAGCTTGCTGCCTGCGGTCGACTCTGAGGATCCCCCGGCGACGGCGAGGGTGACGGAGGAGGCCGCACGGGCCGGGCGGACGGCGCCGGCTTGGCCGACGGAGGAGGACCCACGGGCCGGGCCGACGGCGACGGCGAGGCCGACGGAGGAGGCGGCACGGGCCGGGCGGACGGCGACGGCGAGGCCGACGGAGGAGGCGGCACGGGCCGGGCGGACGGCGACGAGGGCGATGCTGAGGGAGGCGGTGGTGACGGTGAGGCGGAGGGAGGCGGCGGCGACGGCGAGACGGACGGCGGCGGGGGTGACGGCGATGCTGAGGGCGACGGGGGCGACGGCGATGCTGAGGGCGGCGGCGGCGAGGGTGAGGCGGAGGGAGGCGGCGGCGACGGCGAGACGGACGGCGGCGTCGCGGGCGAAGCGAAGACGTAGAACTTGCACACCGTCAGCCCCGCCGCAGACGGCCGGTTGAGGTAGATGTAGCGCCCCAACGCGTTGATCTCCACCTCCAACATCACGTTCGACGACACGCTCACGTCCGACTTCACCAGCGCGTTGCCCGTGTACGTCTCCGCCGTCGAGCCGAGATAGATGTCGACGTCCGTCAGCCGCTCCGGGCAGCAGTCGTTGCGGTTCTGCAGCCGCACGTAGCGCACATACACCTCGCTCCCGAGGTCGACGCCCCACGTGTGGCTTGTGTAGTGGCCGCACTCGGCCCACGGCCGTCCCGTCGTGCTGTCGGCATATGAAAGATCGCTCACGGGCGCCTGCTTGTCGAACCAGCTCGAGTCCTGGTACGTGGTGGCCGTGCGAAGGTCGAGCAGCTGCGCTGCTGGTGGCGGCGACGGAGGCGCGGGCGGCGGCGGCGGCGATGGCGGCGGCGGTGACGGCGATGCGCTCGGCGGCGGTGGTGACGGCGATGCGCTCGGCGGCGGTGGTGAAGGCGATGCGCTCGGAGGCGGTGGCGGCGGCGGCGAGGGCGATGCCGAGGGAGGCGGTGGCGGCGGCGATGGTGGTGACGGCGGCGGGGGAGGCGGTGATGATTGTGACGGCGGAGCGGGCGAAGCGAAGACGTAGAACTTGCACACCGTCAGCACCGCCGCAGACGGCCGCCTAGGTCCTCCCACGTGTATCAATCGT
>NW_005194653.1:0-12834 GCF_000372725.1 Emiliania huxleyi CCMP1516
GCCGCCACTCGACAACTTTGCCCACTGGCTTCTTGACCACCCGGCCAGCCGTCATTCGTGATGATTTTGGGGGCTTCGCCGGCAAGGCGCCGCAGCGGGCATTGGCGCACTCTTTCCTGGTGGTTGCCATTGCTTCACCTCATCGGCCTGCGAGAATCAAAGCACGAGCCGTGCTACCAGTGGAGCACGACATGGAGAAGGCATCGCGGCTTTGCACGCCCCCAGCATTCCCCTGACAGCAGCGCCCCACGGCGTGGGCTGCGAGGTCACTCGGGGTGACCCAGGGGGCGGCGGGGGAGCACTCTCCCGCCGGAGTAGCGGGCGGTCTTCCCGCTACTCGCTCGTAGCCCACCACCTTCCCGACAGCTCCACCCGCTCGGTGACGTCCTCATCTTCTCCCCCCCTGCCCCGCCCCCCTTTCAGGCAAGGCCCTGGCCACCAAAATCACGCTCTGCGCTCCGGGAACGGGCAGCAGCGCGACGCAGTTCGAGAGCGAGCGGCGGCGGCGGCTTAGCACCAACCATGTCAGTGCAGGGGCTGGCTGCGTGGGCCCCCGCCACCAGACTCCGTCGGGCTCGCGTCTCCCTGCCCGCTGAGGGGAGCGCAGTCTGTGTGTCTATGTCTGTGTCTGTGTCTGTGTCCCTGTCGGCTCGTGTGTGTCGTGTGTGACTCTCGCAAGCTCGCCTCCCGTCGTCCATCGACTGAGTGCGAGCCATGCAGCGTGATCGCAGTGCCGCTCGCAACGTCAGGGGTCGTCCGAGGATTTCTCTAGGGCCCCCGCAAGCTAATAGAAATCGGATCGGGCGACTGGCGCCCGTTCGAATGGCGATGAGTTCTCCGGTGGACCATCAATAGTTACCGAGATATGGCCGCTCAAAGTCTGAGACCTGTCACAAAAGTGATGCACGTATTGGGAGCGCTGTGAGGTCTGAGCACTGTGGCCATGGCCCCACTCCCGCGGAGTTCCCCACGACCCCCCAGAGCGCGATCAAGCCCGCGCCTGCTGCCACTCCCGGATCATCCGGCGCAGCGTGTGGTTGGGGGCGAGGAAGCTGTGCACGAGCGCCTCGCCCGTCATCGGGCTAGTCGACTTGGTCGCGAGCCAGCGCTCGATTGCCGACCGCTCGTACGAATGCCCGTCCGCCGCCATCACCGGGTCACTCATGAGCTCGGTCGTGATCGGGCAGATGAAGTCGGCCGGCGGCTCCTCCTCCCTCGGAGCCGGCGCCTCTGCGGCCGATGACGGCCCTTGCGCCTCCGCCGCCCGCCTCTCCTCCCCCAGCCTCGCGCTCTCCTCGAGCGCCGCCGCCAGCTCCGCCTCCTCTGCCGCCGCCACCGCCGCCTCCTCCGCCTCCTCTGCCGGCGCCTCGGGCTCTTGCGACGGCCCAGCGCCGCCCCCGCCGCCCTTCTTCTTGCCCTTCTTCTTGGCCTTCTTCTTCTCCTCGGGGCACTTCCCCGCCTCCTCCTCCGCCAGCAGCGCCGCCGCAGCCTCCTCGGCCGCCCTCTCGGCCTCCACCCTCTCTGCCGCCGCCCTCTCGGCCACTGCCCTCTCCACCCTCGCCTCAATCTCCGCTCTCTTCGCCTCCCTCGCCGCCGCCACAAGTGCGCGCTCGCACTCGGTGTGGCCCTCCTCCTTGGCCAGCTGCAGCGCCGTCTCGCCGCTCGCAGTGCGCGCCGCTGTGTCTGCGCCCGCCCGCAGCACCTGCAGGGTGCCTCCAGCCTGGGCGGCCCCAAGCCACCACGCCCGGAGGATTGCCTGCAGAATGGGCGGCAGCGTGTCCCTGCCCATGGCTCTCGCAAAGTACGGCGAGACGACGTCGACCATGCTCGCGTCGCCGAGCATGTTCTCTCGCAAATCCGCGGCGCTCGTCCCTTCACCAACCAAAGCCTCGGCGACAACAGCCAGCTGACCGTCTCCAAATGCTATGACAAGGGACTTCCCGCCCCGCTTTACCACGAGGAGCTCGACGATGCGCGCGACCTCCGCCCCCGCGGCCACCCCGCCGTCCCCGGACGGCGAAACCTCTGCCAGAACCATGCCGGAAGAGCCGCCCGCCTCTCCTGGCGACGGCGTGGCCCTGAGCGGCGCTGCTGCTGCCCTGAGCGCAGCCCGCACGTCGCGGTATGGATGTGGCAGGATCGTCCCGGATGCTCTACAGAGAGGCTGATGCCGGTACGACAGAAGCAAGACAGGCCGTGTGGGGTGTGGGTGTCACGAGGACAGACGTCCACCAAGACGGTGGACGGACGCAAACTCCTTATCCGATTCACACTCACGGCTGTCCTACCTACTGGACCTCTCCGGATTGGTTGAGCCCCGGCATCGATGGCGGGAAGAGGGAGGCTCCCCGCCCCTATCCCCCAGTTCAATCCCCGAGAGGAGAGGCAGAGCCTCTGGCGCGGTGAGAGCACCCGTACGCTCTCAAGGCCGACCCCCCCCCCTCTCCAGTTCAGATCACGACCCCCTCGGAGGGGGCTGGACGAGGCGTACCCCGAGGGCCCCGCTCCTTCCCGGCAGCGGCGCGCGTGCACACACACAAAGACGCTGCCCCCTCACACCCCGCACCGCACATCACACACCCCTCGTGGCCGTTCTTCAGTCTGCGGCCAGGGCGCGCTGCACCGGGCCAACCTGCGGCCGTCGCTACGAGCGGCGGGGCTCACCGCGGGGCAGCGCGCCGACAACGTCGAATGCGCCGCCGTGGCATCGCGGCGCGGACGACCAGGCTCAGAGGATGACCCCGGGTAAGCGTTCCCGTGCCTCGACAATTGCCGCTGGTAGGCGCGCCGCGCCAAGCCATGGCGGGCGCGCCGCGGCCGCGCGCAACCTTCGTTACAATGCGTCGACCGGCAAGCACACGCCTCGACTCGGACACAGTGTTCCGAGGGCAAGGGAGAGGGGCTGGCTCCTAGCCCGAGAGGGGAGCTTCCGAGACCCACTCCAACCTCCATTAACGGCGGAGCTATTCTCGCGCCCACACCACACCTGGCTCCAACGTGGACACGCCCATAGCTGGGGACACTACTAGGTCATGACACACACAAACGTCTAGTTCAAAAGAAACTTATTCGACTTGATTGATTTAAAGTGAGAACCGTGAAACCTGTGTCACCCGAAATCCATAGTGTCACTCTTATGGTTTTTTTTGCAAATTTGCGAAGTGCGGCTTCGGTGTGCATTTTTGCGGCTTCGGTGTGATTTTTTGCGGCTTCGGTGTGATTTTTTGCGGCTTCCGTGTGCGTTTTTGCGGCTTCCGTGTGCGCCCGTCGCTTACCTGCCCGCGACGACGCTGCCCGCCTTTGCCGCGCCAGCCGCCGGCTTGCTGCAGCCGCAGCGCGCGGTGCCCGACCACCGGCGCGCCCGCCCGCTCGCCTTCTCGCGCCGCCTCTCCGCGCAAAGCCGCTCACGCCGCGCGTACTCAGCCATCGGCGCGACATCACCCCCGCAGGCACCTCGCGACGGGTCGGCGCACTCGTGTGGCTCAACGCGGACCTACGGAGCGACTCCGCCGCGCGGCTTGGCGCTGCCCATGGCAGCAACAGGTGCCGCCCCACCACCCGCCTGCTGCCTCTGCCTCTCTCAGCCATGCGACCCCCCCTCCGCCAATGCACACCTCGAACGCGACGTCAGATCCCGCTGCGACGGGCAATATTCGCGGCGATGAGGCCTCCGCCAGCACTGATCATCACAACTCGTCTGTTAAGCTACACGTTTTTGCCCTGTGCAGGTGAGCGGACCGCTGCAGCCACGGTGGAGCCACGGGTCGGGCGAGGGAATGGCCTTTTGGCGCGGCGCTGCTCTGTGCCTGCGCGCTCATGGCGCGTTCAGGGGTGCGCGGTGTGTAGACTGCGGGGCGCCGCGATAGCGCGGCGCCGACGATTGTGTCGCTCATTGTCACACCAACAACCCGGTCACAGTGTGTGTGTGCAGTCTGCAGTGCGTCCACTCCGGCGACCGTGACGCCGTCGGCGCTCGTCAAAAGCATCTACTGTGGAGCTCTAAGTGTGGTTGCGTGTTGTACTAGTGGTGCTGCACTAGGCGGCCCGTTTTTAGCAAAAAGCAGATACCACATCGCGCGTGGTCATCGAAAAACCGCATGTTCGCCGGGTCCGTCTGTCCACTGTCGGTCTGTGGGACCTCTTCGTACGGCTCCGAAAACCGCTCCTTAACGACGACTGCGCGGCCCGGCGGTCGATCTGCGCCTTCTCAGCGGTGGAGGGGATGTGGGCGGTACGTGCGGACCGCATGGTACTGCGATGGTTTGACGAGTGCGACTCCCAGCGTCGACTTTTTCGACCCCACGGAGCCCGCTCTGCTGCTCGGGGGGGGGGTCTGCAGACCACCCGGCCGAACTTCAGAGTGGCGGTGCTCCTCAAATACCGCTCAAACGCCCACGATGTTGTGGAGGGGACATATGCTGATGATCCTGGCCCGATTGGTTCGCTCAGAAAGCTTCTGGGCGGCCGTTAAGGTTCGCTCCCCGCACACCGGCCCCGGAGTTTGGGTACCCTAGAAGAAGGCGGACGCCGACGAGGCGGGGGAGGAGGAGGAGGAGGAGAGCCAGGCCGAAATCGGCAAGGACTGGACCGAGTACGTGGACGGCAATGGGCGCCCCTACTATTACAACTCGGTCGACAAGCAGACGAGACGTGGACGCGGCCGCCGCCACCGCCGCCGCCTCCGCCGCCGCCTCCGCCGCCGCCTCCGCCGCCGCCACCACCACCCGGGCCGCCACCGCCGAGGGATGCGCCGCAGGGGCAGCGCCGCAAGAGGGCCAGGCCGGCACCGGCGGCGCCGCTCTATCGCACTCGCGATGCAGAGACGGCCCCCTCCGTGTTTGCACAGCCGGGCGGGAGCATGTTCTCCCCAACCTTTGCGCAGGGCATGATGCTGGCCGAGCTCAACGCTTCGCGCGCACGCGAGCAGAGTGAGCGGGAGAGTCAGGCCAGGTTCTTGGGCTTCATGGGCGTCCCCAAGTGATTAGCTCATAGCACTGCTGGCATGACACGCATAGTGGGTGGGTGCGAGCCAGGTGCGAGCGGCATGGTGGGCTCCGGAATGGGTACCGTTCGGGTGCGGACGGAAGAGAGAGTGCATGTACGAGAGCTAGCATGCGCATGCTCCGCAGGGGCAGGTGAGTACTGGTCAAAACAACCATTTGCACACTTGTTTGCAACAAAATGCGCTGCAAATGCGACATTTTATGGATCTGGAGTGACACTCTGGATTTCGGGTGACACAGGTTGTGAAAACAGCGGCCCACACACAGCCATCTGGGATCTCGGGCCTTCAGACTCGATGTTGGCCGCTCTCGCCGTCGCCGCCCTGGCGGCGCCCACACCCTCCGACTTGCGCGAGGCAGCGCCGACGATCATCACTCCGAATGGGCGCGAGCCTATCTATGCCCCGGCTCTCGCGCCATGTGACGTCCCGACGTGCAAGCAAGCGAAAGGCTTTGGCCTCTGCGACACCACCAACTCGGCCTGCGACACGGCGTGCGTGGACCAAGTGAAGATGACCTGCCCTGTGACGTGCAGCCTCGATGCGGAGGAGACTTGGGGGGGCCCGGAACCGGACGCCATCCCCTCCGACTACCACAAACACTTGCCGCTGCAGATGGCCGCCACAGCGGCCATCTGCAGCACCTGCGCGCATGACCCCGACCTTCCCTGCTGCCACGACCATCCGCAAGAGGCCAACGACCGCCGCCGCCTGCAGACGGACACGTGCGTCACCAAAATCAAGAAGAATCCTTGCTCCACCGCTGCTTGCCACGTTGGCTGGTTTTTCAGTGAGACGCTCGGCCTTGGCTGAAGGAATCGAGCAATCGACGTCCAAGGTCGAGAGAAAGAGACGCGTGACCACACTGTGCCACGTCTGGACCGGGGGTGAGTAAGTGTGATCCGGCGCCGAGCGTTGCCTTCCTTCGGGAGGGAGTGGTCCGGGTCGTGCTCGAGAGTGCATGCGGATGGGGCGTGCGTGCTGCTTGCGTGTATGCTGCGTGTTGCCTCCGGGGCTTGGTGGCGTGCGGGGGGCGCTTTTTCGTGCTGAGAGAGCTTGCAAAATATGATGTAACTTATTCCGGGGCCGGTGTGCGGGGAGCGAACCTTAGCGACCGCCCAGAAGCTTTCTGAGCGACCCAATCGGGCCAGGATCATCAGCATATGTCCCCTCCACAACATCGTGGGCGTTTGAGCGGTGTTTGAGGAGCACCGCCACTCTGAAGTTCGGCCGGGTGGTCTGCAGACCCCCCCCCCCCCCCCCCGGAGCAGCAGAGGCTCCGTGGGGTCGAAAAGTCGACGCTGGGAGTCGCACTCGTCAAACCGTCGCAGCACCACGCGGTCCGCACGTACCGCCCACATCCCCTCCACCGCTGAGAAGGCGCAGATCGACCGCAGGGCCGCGTAGTCGTCGTTAAGGAGCGGTTTTTGGAGCCGTCATATTTCACGCATTCGAGCGTCTGCCGTCTCTCTCTCGCACGACGGTCGACCTCATCGCGGCGACCGACGGCTTTGCCGAGGCGCGCAAGGTGGGCGAGGGCGGCTTTGGGCGTGTCTACCGTTGCGACGCGCTGCCGTCGCTTCCGCGCGTCGCTTGCGGGTTCGCCGTCAAGACGGCGCTGGTCGGTGTCGGCGCCCAAGGCCTCGCCGAGCTGCAGAGCGAGGTGCGCACGCTCAGCGCGGCGTGCCACCGCTCCTTGCTCCCTCTCCTCGGCGTCTGCTTGGCGCCGGCGAGAGCGTGCCTCGTCTACCCCCTCTGCCGCGGCGGCAGCCTCGAGGACCGCCTCTACCGCGCTCCAGCCGCGCTGCAGCGGCTCCGCATGCTCGGCTTCGAGACGCCGCCTCCGCCGCTCTCCGCCGCCGCACGGCTCCGCGTGCTGCGCGACGCCGCGAGAGCGTTGCACTACTTGCACAAGCTCTCGCCCATGATCCTGCACCGCGACGTCTCGGCGGGCAACATCCTGCTCGACGAGTGCGGCAACGGCTACCTCGCCGACGTGGGCCTCGCGCGCGCGGCAGAGGCGACGGCCGGCGGCAGCCAGCAGGTCTCGCACCTGTCGACGCAACGCATCTTTGGCAAGCCTGGCTACATGGACTCGATCATAACGCACGACGGTCAGGCTTCGCAGCTCACCGATGGCTTTGCGCTCGGCATCACGCTGCTCGTCGCCCTGACTGGCCGTGGCGCTCTCGGCTTGCTCAACGCGTGCGACGATGCGCTGGAGGAGCCCGACACGGCGGAGAGCATCGCGGCGGCCGACGCGGGCTGGTCGGCGGCGCAGGCCGAGGAGCTGACGCGGCTGGTGGTCGGGCTGGCGTACGAGCGGAAGAAGAAGCGGATGCCGCTCGCAGACGTGCTGCCGCGGCTCACAGTGTAGCTTTCGGGGGTGGGATTTTCCGGTTACACCCTCCGCCCGACTTCATCGGGGCGGGGGCCCCCACCCCCCCGGGGGGGCTTTTGGGGCCCCTCCAGGGGGCGACCCCTCCGGGGAGGCCGGCCTTCCCCGTGCCGGTTCTCCCCAACCAACCCCGCCGACAGCGCGAGCTGCCGGCCATATTGAGCGGTTCGTCCGCGCGTCGCGCACTCGTCCCAACCGGGGGCCGCAGACTCGTTCTCTGCGCGCCAACGGCTGGTGACGCTGTGTTGCCCTTGAGCTAGTCCTTCCCCGGTCGCCTAGCCTCTGCGCTGTCTGGCGAACGCCTGTATGCCATGCGCGCGGACCACGCTTGCGTGGATACGTGGCTGGCAGGCTGACCCGTGTGCGGGGTAACCCGCGCACGGGGAAGCTTCACGGGTTCGAGTCGTCAAACATTAAGCAGCGGGGGTGTGCCGAGGGGGACCGGGAGGCGGTAAGTCAGTCGTCGTCGCCCGGCGCTGCTTGCAGCACCGTGGCGATGGCGCTAAGAGGTTCCTCTTTTCCGCGCCCCCCCCCGGCAAGGCGCGCGATACACACACGAGCGAAACCTTTTCCTTCGAAGCTCAGCGACGTAGCCGGGCGAGCAGAATAGGGCAGCCCTAGAGAGCACCTGGAGGCCGTTCAATAGAGCCCGTGTTATAGTCGAGAGTCGATCGCCGGCCGGCGCAGTGCTGCTCTGACAGCTCCGCCGGGCCGCCTCCGGGCCGCCGCCGCGGAGACGTGCACATAGGCAAGTTGGTATTTTCACATATGAACTTCAAAATAACATTGGCTAATCTAATCCTACTCATCACAACTCACCAGGAACACCACCACACTATAGGGTCATTGTATGTAGCCTTGCTTAGAAGGTTAGGTTTTGTGCAAGGTGTGCGTGAAGCGGTATGGCTCACCGTGGCGGTGTACCGTGTACGGTCTGTAGTCGGCCCCGGCAACACGGCGGGAGTCTATGACCCTCCGCCCCGTGGTTGGATGCTTTACGCCGCGCATTCCCGGCGACCCTTTACGGCTTTACGGCACACGCCACACCCGTGATGCTCGCGGGTCGCGCGGCTGTCGCGTTGGGCTTTTCTAGATCTCGCCTGCGCTGAGCGTGCGGGTGCCGCTCGGCGATTCATGAAGTGTAAAAACACTAAGCAGAGCCGCCGCGCCCCGCGCCCCGCCCGTCCCGCCCACCCCGCCCGCCACGTCCACGCCCCCCTCTCCCCCCTCGCCCACCGACCGCCGCCGTGGCGCCCACGGGCTGAGCCAGGGGCGCGCGGCGCGGGGCGCGAGGGCGACTGGTGGACAAACGTCGTTTGCGCCGCCACCAACCTCCCAGTTGCGGCGATGGGCAGCGCCGGCTGGCGGCAGGCCGGGCAGTTGCTGAGAGGCAGGCTGCTCACCCACGTGCACCGGGCCAGTGCTTGCACTTTGAATGCCGTGGGCGGTGGGGCTCCTCTACCCGTGTGTCCGGGTGTGGAGATGCGAGGGTCGCCCCCCCCTTGCCCCACCACTTTGTGTGTGTGGAGAAATTTACCTTACCTTACCTTACCTTAGGGTCGTGACGGCATGGAGATGACGATTGACGCCTCCGATCTATCCCGGCCAGCCTAGAGCTCGCCTCACGCCTGACGCCTCTTGGTCTTGCGCGCCGCTGTGCTGCACCCTTTTTTCATCTCCGCTCCAAGGCAAGACACAATCTCACGCAAATACCAAAATACTGTGTGTGAATACGAGACGAGAATGAGGTGTACATGCATGCGTGCGAAGGAGTGTTCTTGACGATGAGGCTGCTCACAAAACTGCCTCTCTCTGTGGCAAAGAAGGCTGGTGGCGCACTGGTGCTCCGGGGTCAGTATTGCACGCTCAGCAGCCATGGCGCAAAACCGTGGCAGCGCGGTCTCCGGCTTCTTCGCCCCGGCCCTCACGGCGCCTCCTTGCTGCCGCTCGAGGCGGGGGCCGAGTGCCTCCCGCGCGTGCCGGAGCTGGCGAGGCCGTTGCCCGAGTTGGCGATGTTCTTGAGCTGCATCCGCGCAATCTGCCGCAGGTTGACCGTCTGGAAGTCGTCGAGCGAGCCGAGCGAGCGGTTGCCCGGCGACTGGTCGGGCCCGGACGCCGCCGCGTCGACGTCCTCGAGGAGGAGCGACATCTCGCGCTGGTCGGCCGCGGTGGTGCCTCCATCAGTGGCCTGGCTGGCCGTCGGCGTGTAGGGGGAGTACTGCTGCCAGAGCGGCGTGGAGTGGTCGAGCTGCGCGAAGAAGGGGTGGCTGAAGATGTCGGCGCAGCCCTGCTCATGCCCGAGCCGCTTGTCCGGGTCGAGGACGATCAGCTGCGAGAGCAAGTCCACCGCCTGCCACTAATTAACTAGGAATCAGACATGAATTAGATGCGCTGCGAGAGCAAGCCCGCCGCCTCGGGCGACACGTCGGAGGGGGAGAGCCGCTCGTACTCGCCGACGAGCACCTTTTGCGAGATGTGGGGGAGATATGAGGGAGATGTGTGGGAGATATGGGGAGATATGATCTCGGAGGGGGGAGAGCCGCTCGTACTCGCCGGCGAGCACCTTTGCGTAGATCTTTGTGGCGGTCGAGTCGCCGAAGGGCGTCTCACCCGCGAGGAGGTGATAGGCGACCTAATTAAGTAACTTAATTACGATGAACCGATTATAATTAATTCGCGTCTCACCCGCGAGGAGGTGATAGGCGACCACGCCGAGCGCCCAAAAGTCGACCCGCTGGTCGTGCCACTGGCGGCGCAGGATCTCTGGCGCGAGGTAGTCGGCGGTGCCAACCTCGAGCGAGTTGTGCTTGTTGGACGGCAAGCTGCTGCCGCCGGCGCCTTGGGACTCCTTGCCGGCCGCCGTGGGAGAGGCGGGCGGGTCGTCGACAGCGGAGAGCCCGAAGTCGGTCAGCTTGATGTGGCCGTCGCGCGTGATGAGCATGTTTTGCGGCTTGAGGTCGCGGTGGATGATGCCTGACGAGATGTGAGGGGGGTGTGGGGGAGATGTGGGGGAGATGTCATCTCGGGCTTGAGGTCGCGGTGGATGATGCCTGACGAGATGTGAGGGAGGTGTGGGGGAGATGTCATCTCGGGCTTGAGGTCGCGGTGGATGATGCCTGACGAGATGTGAGGGAGGTGTGGGGGAGATGTCATCTCGGGCTTGAGGTCACGGTGGATGATGCCTGACGAGATGTGAGGGAGGTGTGGGGGAGATGTCATCTCGGGCTTGAGGTCGCGGTGGATGATGCCTGACGAGATGTGAGGGGGGTGTGGGGGAGATGTCATCTCGGGCTTGAGGTCGCGGTGGATGATGCCTGACGAGATGTGAGGGAGGTGTGGGGGAGATGTCATCTCGGGCTTGAGGTCGCGGTGGATGATGCCTGACGAGATGTGAGGGGGGTGTGGGGGAGATGTCATCTCGGGCTTGAGGTCGCGGTGGATGATGCCTGACGAGATGTGAGGGAGGTGTGGGGGAGATGTCATCTCGGGCTTGAGGTCGCGGTGGATGATGCCTGACGAGATGTGAGGGAGGTGTGGGGGAGATGTCATCTCGGGCTTGAGGTCGCGGTGGATGATGCCTGACGAGCTGTGAGGGGGGTGTGGGGGAGATATGGGGGAGATCTGGCCTGACGAGTGCAGGTACTGCAGGCCGCACACGGCCTCTCCGAGGAAGAAGCGCGCGATCGCCTCCTCGAGGAAGCCCAGCGAGGAGAGCAGGGAGAAGCAGTCGCTGCACGGCGCGTACTCCATCGCCTGGGGCGAGATACGGGGAGATGTGGGGGAGGTGTGGGGAGATACGTGAGCACGGCGCGGACTCCATCGCCATGTACAGGTGGTTGGCGGTCGAGAAGGAGAAGAAGAGCTTGATGACGTACGGGGAGTCGGCGTGCGCCAGGATGTTCTTCTCGAGGTGCACTGCGCGGTTCATCATCCGCACCTAATTCGTTCATTATTAGGCTAATCGACTAATTAATTAATTAAGCACTGCGCGGCTCATCCTCCGCACCGTGGTCTCCTTGCGCGAGAGAACCTTGATCGCCACCAGGTGATAGGTAATGAATAGTTCATTGAGAGTTCATTAGCCTGAGAGTTAACTAGAGAACCTTGATCGCCACCAGGTCGCGCGTCCGCTTGCGCTCGGCCAGCCAGACGTTGCCAAAGCCGCCGCGGCCGACCAGCTTCTGGAGGGTAAAGTCTCGGATGGACGTCCCTATCGGCATCGAGTCGGTATTAGTTCTTCATTCTCAACGGCTCCTCACCGAATTAATGACTAGTAGTTCCTTTCGGCATCGAGTCGGACAGCAGCGTCGTGTTTGTGCCGCTCTTTGCGTCGGCAGGGTCTTGCAGCGAGAGGAGGTCCCAGTACACTTCGATCTTTTGCGAGACGAGCGCGTCCGCCTGCGACACGAGATGTGGAGGAGATATGGGGGAGGTACGGGGGAGATATGATCTCACACGAGCGAGTCTCCGCCTGCGACACGAGATGTGGAGGAGATATGGGGGAGGCACGGGGGAGAGATGATCTCACACGAGCGAGTCTCCGCCTGCGACACGAGATGTGGAGGAGATATGGGGGAGGTACGGGGGAGATATGATCTCACACGAGCGAGTCTCCGCCTGCGACACGAGATGTGGAGGAGATGTGGGGGAGGCACGGGGGAGAGATGATCTCACACGAGCGACTCTCCGCCTGCGACACGAGATGTGGAGGAGATGTGGGGGAGGCACGGGGGAGAGATGATCTCACACGAGCGAGTCTCCGCCTGCGACACGAGATGTGGAGGAGATATGGGGGAGGCACGGGGGAGAGATGATCTCACACGAGCGAGTCTCCGCCTGCGACACGAGATGTGGAGGAGATATGGGGGAGGCACGGGGGAGAGATGATCTCACACGAGCGAGTCTCCGCCTGCGACACGAGATGTGGAGGAGATATGGGGGAGGCACGGGGGAGAGATGATCTCACACGAGCGAGTCTCCGCCTGCGACACGAGATGTGGAGGAGATGTGGGGGAGGCACGGGGGAGAGATGATCTCACACGAGCGAGTCTCCGCCTGCGACACGAGATGTGGAGGAGATATGGGGGAGGCACGGGGGAGAGATGATCTCACACGAGCGAGTCTCCGCCTGCGACACGAGATGTGGAGGAGATATGGGGGAGGCACGGGGGAGAGATGATCTCACACGAGCGAGTCTCCGCCTGCGACACGAGATGTGGAGGAGATATGGGGGAGGCACGGGGGAGAGATGATCTCACACGAGCGAGTCTCCGCCTGCGACACGAGATGTGGAGGAGATGTGGGGGAGGCACGGGGGAGAGATGATCTCACACGAGCGAGTCTCCGCCTGCGACACGAGATGTGGAGGAGATCTGGGGGAGGCACGGGGGAGAGATGATCTCACACGAGCTAGTCTCCGCCTGCGACACCAGAT
>NW_005194652.1:0-1139 GCF_000372725.1 Emiliania huxleyi CCMP1516
GCGATCCTCCCTGCCGGGTCCCTCGTGCTGCTGCCGTATTTGCCGCCTTTCGGCGAGCGCGAGCTCGAGGACATCCTTGGCGGCGACTCCTCGATTGCGCAGCGATACCTGGCTCTGTGCGTCCTGCACCCGGAGATGCGTCAGATGGAGCTGCTCATCACGGTGCTCGAGCGGGAGCTGACCCAAAAGCTCGAGAGCACCAGCTCCGGCAAAGTCGCGGCGATCGACACGTTTAACGCCGCGATGTCGGACGTGGGCCTGCAGCTGCGGCACAAGCTGACCATGAGCAACGACACGAAGAAGCGCTACCCGGCCGCCTTCGACGGCAAGGACTCCCGCGCCTTGCGCAATGACTTTTTGCTCATCGAGGAGGGAGGGAGGGGCGCCTCGAGGTTCTTCACAGCGCTGGAGACGGCGCTGCGCGCGATCGGCAGAGAGGACGCGATCGCCGGCCTCGACGGGCTGGCCCGCACCGCGCTCTGCCTGGCCAAAGCCCTCCGCCTCATGCGCCTGAAGCCGGCCGAGATGCGCAGCTATGCGGGCGGCCCAGAGCAGGTGTATCGCGACTTCGAGCGCGCGTCGTCGGAGTTCTGCGTGCGCTGGACGGGGGGCACGCACGGCCTGCAGTTCAAAGGCTACGGGTGGCATATGTGGGCCTCGCTGCCGGAGCTCTTCCGCAGGTACGGGTGCCTCGAGCTCATCAATCAGGACCCAGCGCCGGGGTTCGGGGCCGCGTAGGCCCCGAGATTTTTTGGCGCATTTGTGCTTTGAAAACACATTTTCCAAGCAAAAAGTGTGCTCTCACATCTCCACAAAAGTCGTGCTGGAAGGCCCCGTTTGCCATTGGTATATACTGTTCGATATTGCCGGTTGGCTCTCCCCCTCTCGCTCACGCCCCGGGCCCCCTTTACCCCCCCCCCCCCCGCCCCTCGACCCGCTACTTGGTATTGCTATAGTTGTGCTGCATCAGCCTGCGGTGCGACTCATCAGAGATCGTAAGCTCAGCTCCTGGTGCCCGGAATTGACGCTGCCACTCGAGATCATGCTCCTGAACGAGTGAAGCTACCGGCAACGTGACGATCGCGTCCATCATCAGCTTGTAGCTTTTGCGGTCCTGCGCGTCGGAGGTAGAGAGATAC
>NW_005194651.1:0-1138 GCF_000372725.1 Emiliania huxleyi CCMP1516
AGGTGTCCGAGGGTTTGTTGTGCGCTTTGGGTGGCCAGCCAGCGGAACGCCCCGTTTTCTCGCTGCTCGCAGTGCCGAGCCGCCGTCCCCTCCCTTGCGGGCGGCGGCCCGTTTCGACGCCGCCTCCCCCGCCCTTGCGCTTTGGCGTCGCCAGCCGTCGCCGCCGCCGCCGCAATGCGCCCGCGCCCCGCGCGCCCCCCAGGTGCTCGAGTGCCTCAAGAAGGCGGCGAAGGAGGGCGGCGACGCGCTCAAGGCCATGGCGCCAGTCAAGGAGAAGATCAAGGCGGCGTGCAACCGCTCAAACGAGGAGGATGGCCTCTCGAACGACACCGTCATGGCGCCGCGCCGGCGCGCCGCGAGGCGGCTTCGGGGCACGGCGGTTGAGGCGCGTGCGACGCATCTGTAGGCGCAGTCCGCTTGGGCGCGGCACATGTCCCTCGTCGACGGCTGGAAGGACCCGGGCGCGGAAATCTGCGTGCGGCCCGACAAGGAGGGGTACGGCATCTCTGCCGTGACCGCGCTCTCGGAGGCGAGCTGGCCGGCCGTGGAGGTCGAGAGCGCGCGCACTCGCGCTCACACCCCGCCGCGCCCCGCTTCCAGGTGCCAGTCATCAAGCAGGCGGCCACGCTGATGGGCGCGCTGCTCGAGCCGCTGCAAGCGTTTGGGTACGAGCCGGGCAAGAACCTGCGCGCGATGACCTACGACTGGCGGTGCGCCATCTCCAAGCTGGAGGAGCGCGACCAGTACTTTTCGCGCCTCAAGAAGGAGATCGTGGACCTGCACCGGACCAGCGGCCGCGAGGTTGTCCTCATGGCGCACTCGATGGGGGACAGGGTGCGCGCGGCGGCTGCCCCTCCGCGGGTCCACGATCTCCTTCTTGAGGCGCGAAAAGTACTGGTCGCGCTCCTCCAGCTTGGAGATGGCGCACCGCCAGTCGTAGGTCATCGCGCGCAGGTTCTTGCCCGGCTCGTACCCAAACGCCTGCAGCGGCTCGAGCAGCGCGCCCATCAGCGTGGCCGCCTGCTTGATGACTGGCACCTGGAAGCGGGGCGCGGCGGGGTGTGAGCGCGAGTGCGCGCGCTCTCGACCTCCACGGCCGGCCAGCTCGCCTCCGAGAGCGCGGTCACGGCAGAGATGC
>NW_005194650.1:0-1138 GCF_000372725.1 Emiliania huxleyi CCMP1516
TCCACTCGGCGGGGTCGCAGCTGCCTCTGGAAGGCACCGAGATGTACCTTTTTCGCGCAATGGTCAAAATCAAGGTTTTGTAACGCGAGCTGTGCCACAGTGAAATGGAACTAGCCATTAATAATTTTTTTATTAATAAATAATGAGATCGCGGCGGCGCGCGCCCCACCATGTTGCATGTGCATGTGCATGTCATGTGCGAGATCTCTCGCGGCCCGGCGCCCGCGTGCCGCCTGTCGCGACACGCGACACACCACACACCGGCCGCGAGCGCGGGACGCGCGAGCGACCACCACCGACCAGCGACCGCCCACAGTGGTGGCACACACACACACAGGCCACAGCCCGGGCGCGCTCCGCCAGGGGACGTCTGTGGCACGCCGCGGCCGGGTCGGTCGACGCGAGCCGGTGGCAGGTCGAGGCGGACGGAGGGCGCCTCTTCTTTGTGCGGGTCGCGGAAAAGGCCGCATCGTCGCGCTCTCCGCCGAGGCCCGCCTCGGCGACGGCGCTCGCCACCTGAGCCCTGGCCTCGACACCTCGACACCAAACCTCGACACCGACTCGACACCTCGACAACCCATGCCAACTCGACAAACTCGACACCCCTCGACACCCCTCGACACCATCTAGGCTGAAACCATGCTCGTCCGTGTCAAGGTGCCAAACTCGACACCTCGACACCCCTCGACACCCCTCGACACCCCTCGACACCGCTCGACACCGCTCGACACCGCTCGACACCGCTCGACACCGCTCGACACCGCTCGACACCTCTGATGATCCTAACACAGCAGAGACGTAGACCCATTGGAGTCACAGAGTTAGAAATCAGGGTTGCAGCAGCAATCAAACTTGGCTGGCAGTACTTTCATCCCTGAGTTGCAGCCTCTCAAGTTCTAGCTCAAGTTGCAGCTCAGTTGCACCCCTGTTGATGCAGCAAACATGGCAGTACTCAGGTAGCCCTAAGGTGCTGCACAGCACCTTGTACAGTGGCAATGAATCCTCACACCAGTGAGCTTGTGCCATGAGTGCAGACCTGTGGTCCATTGCGCTTTGTGCACTGGCGACGCTGCAACGGCGACGCTGCAGCGGCGGCGACGCTGCTGGGATGGGGTACTGTAGCCCTTAGCTGCTGGAC
>NW_005194649.1:0-4159 GCF_000372725.1 Emiliania huxleyi CCMP1516
GAGAAGTGTGGCGCGCATACGGCTCTATCGCTGGACCCCGTGAGGACACATATCATGAGGTCAAGCCGAGCATCTTCTGGAGCTCGCCGCTGAGGGCGGCCGCCTGCGTCGCATCGTTGCCGCCAAGGTGGCTGCCTCGCACGAATACATTTGGGACTGTCCGCTGCTTGGTCAGCCGCGCCAGAGCCGTCTGCATCGCGGCGCCATCCGCAGCCTTGTCCAGTTCCACGGCGTGGTACTCGACGCCGAGGCTGTCGAAGAGAGATTTCGTGCGGGCTGAGTAGCCACACCGCGACTTGGAGTAGACCACCACCGGGTGCGCAGCGACAGTGGCAGCGATTTTCTGCTCGAGGTCGTCACTGCCGTCGGAGGCGGTCGCCACTCCCGCCGCTGTTAGAGCAGGAAAGGCCGACACCGCCGGCTGCTTCGCCACCATAAGCAGCAGGCCCGTGCGCGCCGGTGCAAGTCCTGCTCTCGCGAGGCCTGTTGAGCGGGGCAGCATGGGGGAGGTTTTCCTTTTTATTAAGACTTGAAGGCGGGGCGGCAGCGCATCGGGATGGCATCGGCTACAAGAAGAGTGGGACCGCGGACCACCGCGCGCACTCTCTCCTGACTCCAAAAATTATCTTCGCACACAAAATAGAAGAAGAGAGAAATCACAAGAGAGACCACATTTCTTGTTGGCTTCTAAAAATCTCTCAAATCACAGCGTGCGCTTCACAAAACTCAGAACAATACTTTCAACTAACTCCCAGAGAGCACGACAACGGAAGGTGCTCGTCTACATACAATGTCTAGCGAGGTCGTAGACCTGCGGCGCGAGGTTTAGCTGCAATTTGTGCATGCTCCAGGGGCACGATCCATTGCGAAAATGGTCGAGCACCATTGGCCGACGAACGGGGTCCTTGTGTATCGTGCTCCAGAAAACATTGTAGCGAATGTTCTCAACGGGGCTGATCGCGTCGCGCAGCGCTGCACTCATGAAGTCAAAATTCTCGTGGGCGTGCAGATACCGCGTGCCGTTGTGCAAGTTGCTGATGCAAGTGTTCAGTCGGAAGTCCGCAGACCCGCACACCAAGCGCCGCGTGCACAGAGCCCAGTCAGCGGATGGGATGGCATCGAGCAGCCCTCTGGAGAGCAGGATGCCCGTCCCGCCGTACGGATCAAAGTGCGGCGGACGGTAGTACGCCGTGCCGTTTGGCGAGAGAGCAAACGAGTCGGCAGCGGGCAGGACCGGGCACATGCAGCAGCCGCGCATCGCAGGTGACTGCAAGCGCAGCTCGTAGTTTCCGTCGCCGTTCTCTTTGGTGCACACGCTCTCGCATGAAGCGTCGCTACGTCTGACGACGCCGCCGTACGCCTTTCCGAATCCGCCCATCATGCCAATGGCGATGGGTCGCCTCCACTCCAAAGAGCGGGTTCGCGCGCGAAGCGTCCTGTCAAAGCAGAAGGTGTCTGCGTCGACGACCATGATCCAGCGGGCAGTCGGGAAGCTCATGTTGGCGATGTGCGCAGCCCATAGCATGTTGGCATCGCTGATGAAGCGGTACCGCGATGCGGGATTCGAAGCGCCACGCTTCTCCCGCGCGTGCACGCCCCGGAAGTTGGCGGCGAACGGACCCTTCGGAGCATCCGGCACGTACACAAACTTTTTGCCGCTGAGCCACGTGCGATTCCAAACCTCGAGGTGGCGGCCATGCGAAGGGCCGTACAGGGCGTACACGATGTGCGCTAAGCGATCCGAGGCCGTCGGCGTGTGCGCGTCGCAGTTCACGCACGTGGTGTGCCCATCGCGTGTGCGCATCTCGCGTTCCTTTGATCTAGAAAGAAGAATTTTACAACGAAACTCCCTCGCACGACACTGGGCACAGGACTGGGCACGGGACTGGCTCGCACTGGCACTAACACAGGTACACCAGAAAGAAGAATTCAAAAACTAACTTCTCTCAGAGCAGACAGGCTCGACACAGGTGCGAACTGGCGCGTGCTAGTACTAAGAATTTTATGATCCACTCCCTCGCACAACACTGGGCACGGGACTGGCGCGCACTGGCACTAACTAACATGGAAAGAAAGAAAGAAAGAAAGATCTACTCCAAAGCAGACCAACCCTCGGAGAACCGTGTTTACTTTATGGCCCTTTCCCTGCGAACGCGCAACCCCCCTAGGGGCTAGGGGTCAGGGCTCTCTAGCCCGTAGCCCGATCCCGATCATCCGGCCCGCTGGGTGCGCTTCTTAGCTCCCCGGCCCTGGATGTGAGGCTAATGACTGCACTCCAAGTGCTCCAAGTGCTCCACCCGAAACGAGGGACGGGAGCGACGTCTCTTTTCCTTTCCTTTTTTCTCTGCAGCACCCTCTCTTTCCCTCTCTATTTTCCCGGGAAAACCATCAAATTTTCCGGGCTCTGAGCCGAGTCTGAGGCTGGTTTGGGCCCAAAATCAGCCAAATCGGCAAAATACCGGGTATTTTGCGGGTATACCTGGAAAACCCCGGGTATACCTGGAAAATATCCTGCGACCGCCTGGGTATCGTGCCGATTTCCTCAATTTTGCGTCAGATTTTGCCCCAGACCAGCTCTCAGACTCAGGGAAACTCGCGAGTTTCCAGAATGGAGCACCAAACACCCTCTGTTTTCCCTGGAAATTTCCGGAAACGCAAAGTGCTGGGGACCCTCTGTTTTCCTTTTTGTTTGCCGGAAAAGCTTGTGCAGGCCAAACCGGGACGCGGTCGGGCGATCTGAGGCCCAACTAGGCGTACGCATTGCCCATCCAGGGCTATCACCTGGACCTATCAACAGGCGCCTGCGGCGCCGTGCTCAGGAGCTGCTGTTCACAGCTGCACAGACTTTCGTACGGACGGCACAGTAGGTAGACAGGTGAAGAACAGACAGTCTGGCTCGGACTGGACACGTGGACACCAACGCGGAACATATGGTGGACGCGAGACAGAAGAGGACGACACGCGCGAGCGGCGCGAGCGACACACACACACACACAAGCTCACAAGACACTCGCGCACAGAGACCTCGACAGCAAAGGACCCGAACCCGTGTGTTGCTGAGCGTGTTGCCGGCTGGCCCAGCTGCGGTTCCACCACATCCCGCCGCTCCCCATGGCTGCCGCGCCGTCCGACGCTCCATCCCTCGCCGCCGCAGGATGGTCAACGTCGGAGGCTCGGTCTCGGAGGTGGGGCCGTCGGGCCGGCCGCCGAGCAGCCAGGAGCTGTACGCGGCGGGTCGCGTGATTGGCTACAAGTGCTTCGACCAGAACTACGACTTTATGAAGTGCAAGGCCAAGGACGACAACCCGACCGCCTGTGTCTCCGAGGGCGACGCGGTGCACGGCTGCGTGTACGGCCTGTTCAAGCAGATCTCCTCGACGACAAAGAAGGAGTTTGACGCGCTCGCCAAGTGTCTAGACAACGAGGACCTTCAGCCCCACATGTGCAAGGCCAAGCAGGCGGCATTTGAGTCCACCTTCTACGCGAAGACCAGCTGAGCCCCCCTCTCCCTCTACTGTTGCCGGCCGCCATGCCCCTCCCCCACGCCCCCTTGCCGTGAGTCAGGCCGTGATGTCGAGCGCAGGGCCGCCCTCCGCGCAGCCCGCGCGCCGTGTCTGGGGGCTCTCACTGTGCTTGCTGCGCGAGCAGCTTGCTTCAGTACCTGTGGAGTAGCGCTGCGGGCACTAGGCCGGTCCTTGGAGTCAGACCGCATGGCGCGGCGTACGGGTTTGTCCGCGCTCGGTCTCGCGGGCCCGGGGCGGCGGGCGGGGTCGCTCAATGGCTAGGCTTTATTTTCGTAGAGAGACGCCTTACGGTACGAACACTTGTTGGTTGAACAAGTGAGACAGGACGCCACACACGTGTCACTCTAGTCAGCACGCTAAACCACTCTATTGTGGGAGATTCAGATACAGGGCGGTGACAGCAGGGAGCAGGCTCGGCTGTGTGCTAGCTGAGCACCGGAGCAGGGGGCCACAGGCACAGACAACAAGCGCCGCGCCGGGCTCTTCGGCGCGGGCTGTCTGAGCGTCACCGCGGACACAGAGCCACAAACGCGGATAGGGCAAGCCACCCAACAATGGAGCATGCGGAGATAGCGCGACCGGGCGGCTAACCCTAGCCGGCCGGGGGGGGGCAGCAGCAGCACCGGCAGCCCCCC
>NW_005194649.1:4987-13638 GCF_000372725.1 Emiliania huxleyi CCMP1516
CCCGGGAGGAACCCCGCCCCCACGAACGGAAAAAAACGGCAACAGCCGGGGACACCCGGCACACGCCACAAACACGCGGAAGACCCCCCCCCACACACCAAAAACACCCGCCCCACAAACAGCCACGGCCCCCCCAAAAAGAAACAACCAACCCCGCGAGGGGGGGCGGAGGGGTGCCTTTCTCCTTTGCCTTTCTCCTTTGCCGCGCCCTCTGCTCCTTCCTCCAAACCCCTCCTCCAAACCCGGCGGCGGCAGGCAACACACCGCGACGAGCCCGGCCCGCCTGCGCGCCGATACACTAGGCACATCGCGGCTAATCTCGCCGCATCTCGCCGCATCTCGCCCGGATCTCGCAGCATCTCGGCGGATCTCGCCTTGACAAGCCGGACGCCCTGCACGTCGATATCCAGGATGCAGATGCAGCCCGCCTGAGCGACCTTCTCGACGGCGGCGCGCGAGGTGCCGTAGAGGTTGCCGTGCACGTCCGCGTACTCGAGGAAGTGCCCCGCCTCCACCATCTTCTTCATCGCGCCCAGCTCTGTGAAGTGGTACGCAATACCTGCGGCCGCCGAGGCGTTGTAGTCACAGCCATGGAACTCCTCCCCCGCAGCGCTTTGCGGTAGGGCGTGCGGAGGGCGCAGCGAGGCCGCGCGATCAGCGGCGGGGCCCTCTCCACCGCTTCATCGCAGCCCTAGCAGCAGCCGGGCGGGTGGCACAGCAGCAGCGCACCGTCCTCCTCTCCCGGCCGAGGAGAGCGGGTGGTGTGGGAGACACAGAAGCCGAAGGAGCCGGGGAAGTCCTTCATGAGCCGCGCAATCAGCGTCCCCTTGCCCACGCCCGACGGCCCAGCCATCACCAGAGGGCGCACGGACATGGGCTCGAGCGCGGCGCAGCAGGGAGGAGCGGCACGGGCGCTGTTGCTGCTGCTGCTACAGGGAGCGGACGAGCGGACTGAGCCTGGGCGAGGAGGAGGTTGTTTGTGGTGAGGGTGGGAGCTGGAGAGGGGAAGGCACGTTTTTGGTCGCACGCCGTGGTCGCGCCTCTTCAAGGCGCCGCCAGCAACGGTCGCTATAGGACCCCTTCTTGGGCCTCGTGACTGCCCTTGTTTGCACAAGTTTCGAGATTCGCAAAGCCAGGATGATGACTCGGACATCTCGGTCGCGGCCTGTCGCGCCATGATGGCGCTAACGTTGCGGTCCCGGTCCTCGTCGAGCTGATGCTCATCTGGGTCACAGGTTGGCCTTTCTTTCCCTACGTATCTTTCCTCGGCGCTGCCTCGTTTCTTTTCCGTCCGTGTTTTGGGCTCAATCAACCAGGTTTGCCTCTCGCACCCCGTCTGTTTTCCTTTCCCTTTTTCTCCACAGCACCCTCTCTTTTCCTCTCTATTTTCCATGTTGCTAAGCCAAGCGACGATTATGTGGTGAGAAAGTGCAACGAATGGTTGACCTGCCATATGGATCCACAAAAGCTCAAAGATTATCTACAGCGTGTGCTTACCCGAAAGGAAGATAATTTCAGTATGATCGTTACTGATTCGAGCTCGCTAGACTCCGACTCCTACTCCGAATCGGTCTCATCTGACTCAGTCTCAGACTCATCCGACTAGGTCTCATTTTTACATTGACACTCCCTAAAAAATGGGGCAAACTGCAAGTCGGTTGCGTACGTCTTGTGTGAATACGAGTGTAGGGTAAGAGGGTCGTTTCTTTGCCCTCAGTCCTCGGTCTGCCCCCTCCCTCTTTAGCACGCCCACCTCAGACCTAGCTGTAGGATACCGAGAAAAATGAAAACCTCGGTAAGTAAGATGATACCGAGCAGCACGACCCGTAGTTATCAATGCTCGGATGCACGGTTAGGCGCAGGCTATGATTTTCGTCGTGCGCATGTCATACTTGGGCGGCGCTGCACATGGGTGGAAGCTCCTGACCTCCGTTGATGACATCGCAGCTATCTGCACAGCCGCGGAGCTCCAATCTGGTTGCACCCAGGGAACGGGTTGTGGCCACGACCGTGACCTGATCTGGAGCAGCGACAAAGAACCGCCTGCTGATGGTCAGTACGACTGCTCAGGGTGTACCGGGCTTGACTGCTTTGAGACCAACACTTGCGACTCGAGCGGCCCGGATGGCGTCCCTCTGGCCTGCTGCCGCGCCTCTCCGTCGTCGCCGTCGCCGTCGCCGTCGCCGTCGCCGTCGCCGTCGCCGTCGCCGTCGCCGTCGCCGTCGCCATCGCCGTGTCCCTCGATGGAGGGCATCTGCGGAACGGGCACCTCATGGGATGGCAGGCAATGTACGGTGGATTGGCCAGCAATGGGCGACACTGACCTGGGTACCTTCTCCTTGTTTGGGACCTTTAGAGTCCCGCTGGGCTACAGTACCCCGAGATACTGGATCGACACTTGGGTCGCATCTGCTGACGAGGTCACTACGTACTCCGTCAGCGGCGCCTCGTCGTCTGGTGCGCTCTTGCAATGCAGCACAAAGTACTGCGAGGTGCGCATCTCGATCGGAAGCCTGACCGAGCCGCCTATCCTTCGCCTGGGACCCAACGTAGAGGCCGCTGTCACTTCCATCAGCGCGAACAATGCCGTCATAATCGTCAAACTAGACAACCCCGACACTCAGTTCTATTGCGGCGGAAGCGCCTCGACTCGGCAGTGCATCGTGCAGAGGCCGCCGGCTCCTTCGCCGCCACCCTTACCACCACTGAGTCTCTGTACCGAGTACACGCAGGACCAGCCATGCCCTCCGGGGGAGATTACACCGGGCTTTGGATCCTTTTGCAGCGTGCTTGGCGTTCGGAACCAGTGCCCTGGCTTCTACTGTACCAACAACGGTCAGTGCGCATCGCAAAGCTGCAGCGCAAGCAAATGCGCCTGATTGTCAGACACCACCCGGAGCGAGTCTCCTCATGGAACAGCGAGACGGGTGGGCCCACGAAACGAACTGTTGAGTAATGTAGACTAGCAGGTCATTGCGGTCCTCCATGCCTTGGCCAAGACAGCAAGAGTATGTATGACTGGGGTTGCGCAGCAGTGTGTACATACTCCGCAAGGGATGCTCTCTCGAGCGCTGTCTTCCGTCCTCGAATGTGGGCCAGTCTTGTGCGTGCGGGCACGCTGCCTCATCAGGGCGCTTTGTTCTCGGAGTCTCTAGTCCCTCTCTGTCTGTCTGTGGAGTACTGTATGTAGAATATAGAGAGAGAGGAGACCGGAGTTGTGGTCGCCTCGCATGTCGGTCTGTGGAGTAGAGGAGTCTACTAAAGAACAAGCCGCTCCCCGGATTGTGTTAGTGCCAGTGCGCGCCAGTCCCGTCCCAGTGCCCCCGAGAGAGTTGATGTCGCACGTACCCTACCTCGCACACAGCGGGTTAGGAATAAGCTGTGGCGTTCTCCCAGCCAGTCTTGGTCGTGGCCGAGGTGCCGAACTGAGAGGCACTACTGGAGGCTTCCTCCGGCCACCGCTCGACTACCCACGCACATGGCCGGTCCTGTGGCTTGCCTGGACTCGCTCAGAAGCCTCGATTCGCGCACACCTTTGCTCTCTGGCTCCCGCGAGTGCGTTCAGGCCACACAAGCAGGCGACGCCGAGCACCCGCAACGCATCTCGCTGGGGCGCCACCTATCGACCCGACTGATTGGCAGCATCAACGCCGACCCCATGACGGTCCTTCAGCCCCACGAGGTAGGCAGTTGCGCCCTGATCTCGGTCCAAGACGGCCAACGCCGTGTCCGGCACCTGCTGGCTGCTTCACGGGGATGCCCCCACGGACACATGCTGAAGCCCCGAGTGGATGTATTGGTCGTTTGTGGGTCCCCCAAGACTACTCTAGTAGGGGCCGGGCGCTTGAGCGTCGGCGGTACACCTGTGCAGATGTTGCACGGGTGAAATGGCTCCTCGTACAGGGTAGGAGGCAGGTGGTGGGCTTGAGTGTCGTGAGTGCTTGCAGCCGCGAGTGCAGCACCGTTTGCGACTCCCATGGATGCAATTGGGTGGGGCACGGTGCTGGGGGGCGGTCCGGTGCGCCACAACAGCCTCCCCGGCTGACCCCCATCCAGTTCGGCACCTCCATCCCTACTGTGTGAATTCGCGGAGCGAAGAAAATTTTAGACGGAATACGTCCATTTTTGGAGCTTGGAATACGGCGTATTCCATGGAATACGTGGAATACGGGTGGAATACGGGTGGAATACAGGCCTCTGGGAGGTCATTTGGAATACGTGGAAAACGTATTCACACAGTAGGCCTCCATCCCGACCGTGGAACCCCAACTTCAACCGGTCATATCTCGGGCGGACTGGCACCTCAGGAGCTCATCCTGGGCGGTTTGGGGGAGTCTTGGGGGTGTACTTGAAGGTGATAAAAAGAGTTTTGCACGAGATCTTAACCGGGGGGCAGCCGGAGCACCGTGAAAACAGCGCGCCACAGCTTATCCTACCCCGCCAGTTTGCACGACCCTCGCATGCTGCTGCCAACAACCCGCCTGCAGTCCGCCGGCGTGTCGCTGCTGCTAGCCTCGGGGTGCTGGCTTGGCGTCGTGCCGCCTGGGCTTGCCGATCCTCCAGCAGAGCCAGCCGTCTCTGCGCCGGCGTCCACCCTGATGACGCTCGAGCAGGTCCGCACCATCAGCGCGCTGCAGGAGATGGGGTCGCTGCCGAGCGAAGATAAGACGGCCCTGCGGCGCGTGTCGCTCGAGAACTCCCAGCTGAAGGACAAGGGCGCGCTCAAGGTGCTCAAGAGCGGGCAGGAGTACGCGGCCCGTGGCGCCGACCCCGAGACGCAGACGCTCGACGTGGAGGTGCTCCGGAAGGCCGAGGAGCGGTTCAACCTGCTCGTCGAGGACCTGGCGCCCTCCTTTTCCGGCGGGTACGCCAACCGCGCGAACGTCCGCGTCGCGCTCAAGGACTATGCGGGCGCCGTCGAGGACTACGAGATGGCGCTGCGGCTCTCGCCACTCTCGGACGATGCGTGGGTCAATTGGCTCAACCGCGGGTCGACGCTGATCGCCCTCGGCCAGCCCGAGCGCGCGCTGCCCGACCTGCAGCGCTCCGTCGAGCTGAGCAAGGCGGCGGTGGCGTCCGGCGCGAACCAGGCGGAGCAGACTCTCGCGCGTCTCGAACCAATCCCAGCGCAATCTCGAGCAATCTCGGGTGACCTCGGGTGATCTCGGCAGGCGGAGAAGCTCTCGCTGCTCGGGCGCGGATCGGCGCTGCACGCGCTCGGCCGGTGGGAGGCGGCCGCGGCCGACTACGGCGCCGTGGTCAGTAAGGCGCCCAGCGACGTGCAGCCCTTTTGGCTGCGGTGGAGACCGCCTCGGTCCTTCGGCCCGGCCCCGCCGTCCCACCGACCGCCCGCCCGCGAGCCGGATAGGTACGGGCTCGAGCTGCTCCAGGTGGGCCGGACGCAGGACGCGCTCGGCATCGTGCGGCGCGTCGCGGCAAAGTTCGACATCGAGCCAGAGTGCCAGCTCGCCCTCTATGCCGCGACGAACGCCGCGGGCGGCGAGCGCGGCACTGCCGAGGCGCAGCGGCTGTGGAGTGTCGCGCCCGGCGAGGTGAAGCAGCGGGTGGCCGAGCTCGACTTGGCCCAGCGCCAGTGGCCTCCCGCCGCGGCCGACGCCGCGAGGACCTTCCTGCGTTCCGTGGCCAGCGCGTGGTCGTCTGGCGAGTGAGAGGTTGGCGCCGGCCTCTGCGATCCGCATCCTCTCGTTTCTCGGCCCCACGGCCAGATCTGGCGGTCGCAGGTGTGCGGGGCACCTCCGCGTGCTGTAGTGTAGAGTAAGAAAAGCAAGAAGAAAGCGGCGTGAGCGTGAGCCGTGTCCCGTGAGCCGTTCGTCGAAAAAGTCGGCCCCCAGCGCCCAGCCCCACGGCCCGCGGTGAGCGGTGAGCGTGACGCCCCCGGCGCCCGGTGGCGGGTGGGGGAGCCCCCGCCGTGCCCGGGTGCGCGCGTGCGGGCGCAGGGCAGCCGGAGGTGTAATTGGGAGTTGCAGTTGTGAACTCGGAGTTTTGCCCCAACTGTCAGAACTCGTGTGAGCGCGCTACCGTTTTACTTTTACGCATATGCACACACGCGCTCCGCCCCTCTCTCTCTCCCTCACCCTCACCCTCACCCTCTCCCTCTCCCTCTCCCTCTCCCTCTCCCTCTCCCTCTCCCTCTCCCTCTCCCTCTCCCTCTCCCTCTCCCTCTCCCTCACCCTCTCTCTCTCCCTCTCCCTCACCCTCTCCCTCTCCCTCTCCCTCTCCCTCTCCCTCTCCCTCTCCCTCTCCCTCTCCCTCTCCCTCTCCCTCACCCACCCCCTCACCCTCTCCCTCTCCCTCTCCCTCACCCACACACACACACACACACACACACACACACACACACACACACACACACACACACACACACACACACACACGCACGCACGCACGCACGCACGCGCGCACGCACGCACGCACGCACGCGCGCGCACACGCACGCACGCACACGCACACGCACACGCACACGCACACACACACACTCACGCGCGCGCACACACACACACACTGCGCAGGCATGTGTTCGGACCAGCGCATGCAAGACCAGAACAGGAGATGCCGCGCCTGACGCACTCGTTTCCTGTAGGCCAATCCTTTGCCACGCCGTCTGTGGAACGCAACGGCAAGCACGACCACTACCCAATTGCGGGCGACTACACCACCTCCGCCCAGGCTGAAGGCGCCATCGAGGGCACGGCGTCGGAGTATGAGATGCCGAGCCGCCACGCGACCGGGTTTGTCTACTCGCGGTTCAAGGCGGCAAGGATCGAGCCCGACTCAGCAGGGTTTTCCGGGAGCATTGACGCGTCATCCATCGAGCGCGTCGACGACCCCCTCGCCGAGTCGGAGCCGCGCCGCCTCGCCGAGCACACGAGCAGCGCGTGATTGCATGAACCTGGTGCGCCGCGTGCGCCCCGACGGAGTCGGAGACGCAGAGCGCGGTCGTCGGTGACACGATGTTGCTCGCGGGGGGGCGGCGCGGGGGTCCTTGCCCCCTGACACAGTTGTTGTTATGGTGTTATGGCTCTCTGGGCATAGCAGCCCATAACATGTTATGGGCTGCTATGAGAGGGCCGTCCCGGGTCCGCGGTGTTATGGCCCGAGAGGCCACGCCGGACTGCTCGCCGCTGGATTTTTCGCCTCGCGCGCTGCCGCGCGCGCGCGAGGTAGGTTCGGCATCGATCGCCAAATATTTTCTCTTTTGCCCCCAAGTTAAATTCAAAAACATACCTCCCTGAGGCTGAGCGATGGCTTCAGATTGCTCTCAATCAAGACCCCCCCCCCCCCCCAAAAAGAGGAACCTCTTAGCGCCATCGCCATGGTGCTGCAAGCAGCGCCGGGCGACGACGACTTACCGGCGGTTACCGCCTCCCGGCCCCCCTCGGCACACCTCCGCTGCTCAATGTTTGACGACTCGAACCCGTGAAGCTCCCCCGTGCGCGGGTTACCCCGCGCACGGGTCAGCCTGCCAGCCACGTATCCACGCAAGCGTGGTCCACGCGCATGGGGCACGCCCTCCGCCTCTCAACCTTTTTGGTCACGCTCTCCTCCGTCGCCCTCCCCATACACGCCGTCCTCCACCCTCCCGCCCTCCGCCGCGCCGCCTTACTGGCGGCGGCGCCCTCCTCCTCCGTCGCCCTCGCCGCCAGCTCCGTCCGCCACCTTCCCGCCCTCCGCCTCTCCGCCTCGCTGGTCCCGCTCTCCTCCGTCGCCCTCCCCACCCACGCCGTCCTCCACCCTCCCGCCCTCCGCCGCGCCGCCTTACTGGCGGCGGCGCCCTCCTCCTCCGTCGCCCTCGCCGCCAGCTCCGTCCGCCACCTTCCCGCCCTCCGCCTCTCCGCCTCGCTGGTCCCGCTCTCCTCCGTCGCCCTCCCCACCGCCCCCTTCCCCCTCTGGCTCGGTCGACCCAGACCCTGCCCCGGAGGAACCTGACCCTATCCCAAGCCCTGCCCCGGAGCCAAACCGGAAGTCGCCCCCACCATCGCCTTCGCCACCGCCACCCATCTTCTCACCCCCGACTCAATCGCCCCCCCCACCATCGCCATCGCCGCCGTCCTCGTCGCATCCACCACCGCCGCCATCGCCATCGCCGCCCCGGCGGGGTGGGTGCCGGGGACTTTGCTGTCGATACCCTTGGTTCCCGCGCTGCTGATCTAGCTCCTGACAAGATGGGCGCTGCGTGGCACTCTGCTCATGCTTCAAATGGCTCAGTCCCAGAGACTGGGCGGGGAGGTCGACATTCATTATAGTATGATTGGGCTTGGGAGCGCAATGAGGGTCTTTCATGCGTGGGCAACCCTCGCGCGCATGAAACTCTTTACCTTACACGTTATAACTCGGACGAGACTTGGACTTTCGAGTTTTGTCGCTCTTTGGGACTTTGAGGCTGCTCTTTGGGGACGCGCGTCGTGTATATATGTGTCCTTTCGCGTTGTGAAAGGACAAAGGTGGGTTTCGGATTGTGCAGTGTGTTGACTGTTGTCTGAAAAGGGTCGACTCCGCATGGAGGTACGGGACCCCTCGATCACACAGACCTTGTTTTATTGACCGCGAGAATTATCGTTTATCGAGAAAAGAATTTTGCAAAAACTCCCTCACGAAATACCTCCTCGCTCCTGACCCTCCTGGCGCTGCGC
>NW_005194648.1:0-1138 GCF_000372725.1 Emiliania huxleyi CCMP1516
AGGGCGGCTCGCACAGCGCCCGCAGACACACACACACACACACACACACACACACACACACACACACACACACACACACACACACACACACACACACACACACACACACACACACACACACACACACACGCAAGGGCGAGGACACGCGCAGGGGCCGCACCTCTAGCGAAGCCCACAGAGTGGGAGACTCCTATCACCGCCCTGCCACCCACGTGAGCCTTTTGGCCGCCTCTGTCAGTGTGCCCGTGGTAGTGAGAGACTGCTGGTGAGAAGCCGGAGGAAGGTCGCTAGTCGAGAGAGATCGCCAGTGGAATAGGGAGTCCACCGTGCTGCGAGCCTGTCGCTGTCCCTTGTCAGGAGCAGGAGAACTAGGAGAGCGCAACCAGTAGGAGGCCCGCGCCTGCCCCCGTGCCGCCGGGTGCAACCTGTCCTATACGAGAGAGGAATCCCTGGGACCCTGTCGTGTGGGTGAACCCTGCCCAGCCCCCCTCCGTGTCGCGATGCGCTCCCCGCTCCCGTTCCCCTGTGTCCCTGATCGTCCTTCCAAGATCCTGCTCGTGCAGGTGGGGACCCTGTCCCTCTCCCACCCCTCGTTTGGCGTGCCCGTTTTATTTATTTATTTAGCACACAGGTTCGACACAGGCGAGAAGAATTTAAGAAGAAATAAATAAATAAATAAAACGGACACCTCTACTAGGAGATGGGTAAAAAGGAACAGGTCCCCGCCCTGCGGTCTTTGTGCAGGGTTCTTTGTGGGTGTGGTCGGCGGCTAGCCGGGGTCGTCCTTCCGAAGAAGAAAACAACATGATCTTTCTTTCTTTTTTAGCGGACGGCTCACGTGCGAACTGGCGCGTGCTAGCACAATCGAGAAAGAAAGAATTTAAAGAAAAAAGGCAGCTCATGACTCGCAGTCCGATCCAGTTGAGTGCTAAACAACAGGAGAGGGACCGCGCCGCGAAATGCCAAGGTGAGAGCAGGGCCACTGCAGTGCTCCGCTACTCCGTCTCGCGCGTGATCGCGAAGCGCAGCACGCACGTGACAAAGTCGCGCGCCGCGATGCCGTTCGTGTTTCCTGCCGAGTCGAGATGGTGCCGCTCGTGGATCTCGTAGAGCGAGAGGACGAGGAGCGCCGCCCGCG
>NW_005194647.1:0-1138 GCF_000372725.1 Emiliania huxleyi CCMP1516
TGGACAGGGGTTGTGCGCTGGGCCCTCCTGCTCGGCTCCAGCCAGTAGACAAGTCTTGTCATCAACAGAGTAGAAGGATCTGACCTCGATGTGACCAAGCGCTGGTAGCGTGGTTTAACCTCACACCCACGGTCTCACAGTGTGCCGGCAGTCGTCGAGCAGTGTCGCTCACACAAGCCGCAGCACAAGTGACTGAGGGCCAGTGAGGGCGAGCCCATCGCTGTCACAGCTGTGGCAGCCGCACAGTAGGCTGTGCCAACTGTGCAGAGCGTGTGAGCAGCAGAGGAGCTGCTCTCCAAGCTTCAGGCGCAAAGAGATGCGTGCCACCGAAAGCGCTGTCGAGGTTCGCCGAGCGCGGCGAAATCCGGGGACGCCGTCACCGACGAGCGCGTTGGACTTTTCACTCCGGACAAAGACGGGGACACGGCGGACGGTGCGGGGTGTGTCCCCGTCATAGCGGCGAGGCGCGGGACCGTCTGTGGCGAGGTGGGTCGCGTCCCCGGATTTTGTTCACGGGCCACACCCTTCACATGTACATGTTTTAGGTGTATTGTTGGCAAAACATGTACTCTAACCTACGGGGTGTGGAGGGTGAGTTGAACAAGGGGTTGTGCGCCGGGCCCTCCTGCTCGGCTCCAGCCAGTAGACAAGTCTTGTCATCAACAGAGTAGAAGGATCTGACCTCGGGGCCGATGTGACCAAGCGCTGGTAGCGTGGTTTTACCTCACACCCATGGTCTCACAGTGTGCCGGCAGTCGCCGGAGCAGTGTCGCTCACACAAGCCGCAGCACAAGTGACTGAGGGCCAGTGAGGGCGAGCCCATCGCTGTCACAGCTGTGGCAGCCGCACAGTAGGCTGTGTCAGCTGTGCAGAGTGTGTGAGCAGCAGAGGAGCTGCTCTCCAGGCTTCAGGCGCAAAGAGATGCATGCCACCGAAAGCGCTGTCAAGGTTCGCCGAGCGTGGCTCAGGTTGAGGGACACCGCCACCGACGAGCGCGTTGGAGTATTCACTCCGGACAAAGACGGCCACACGCACACGAGCTGCGGCCGTGTGGCCGTCATAGCGGCGAGGCGCGGGACCGTCTGTGGCGAAGTGGGTCGGGGAGTGCAGTCAGATGATAGACCGGGCAAGCTTCCGA
>NW_005194646.1:0-1137 GCF_000372725.1 Emiliania huxleyi CCMP1516
GGGGGGGGGGGGGGGAGATAGCAGGGGGCGTGATGGGAGGTTTAGGCCACCTCCGATGAGCAGGCGTTCATTCCGGCGAGCGATCCGTCGTCGTTCCACTGCGGAGTCGGCGCCTTGAGCGAGTACTCAAAAGGCAAGGACATGCGCGCCCCAAGAAACTGCCATCTAGGACGACGGCCCCGGAGAAGATCGTCGGGGCTTGCCCCCGCCCAGCCCCCAGGCGTCCCTGCTGGAAAGAGGACCGAGCACGCCGCCTGGCAAGGCTCGGCCAGGGTGAGCGCGACCTTCTCGGCCGCCGCAATGACGCGCCCGCAGTGCGCCGCGTGCATGCTTGGAGTCATGTACGCCCCGCCTAGCCCGGTCGTGATCCCTTTGTCGAACTTGCTCACCACCTCGCGACAGTGAAGGACATGCTCGGCGGAAGTCTCCAGGTCGTGTTTCGGCACGGGGTAAAGCAGCTCCTTGGGCAGGCCGGCGCACACGTTGTCGACGGGGGCGAAGCTGAGCGCGGAGACGATCGCAGAGGCGAGCATAGACACTTGTGTGGTCTCGCGCGCGACCGCGGCCTCGGCTGCCTTGGCGGCGGCTCTGGCGGCGGCTGCTACGGCGGTCAATCTCACGATTGTCGATCAAAACCGGCGGGCTTTGTGACGCCGTTTACGCAATCGTTTTTTGGCTTCGCTTTCTCTTGTGCTTGTTTGTATTTTGTTTTTTCTTCTGCGAAGCGACGGAGGGGGGGGCGGGCGGGCGCTAACTATGGGCAACTACATGTCGAAGGTTCGAGGACGACTAGGTAGGTAGGTAGAAAGGTGAAGAACAGCCAGGCTCGGACTGGACACCAACGCGGTATGGGTGGACGCTGGACAGATGATGACGACACGCACGAGCGACACACAGACACAAACAGGCTCACAAGACACACAGCCATCTGGCTGCCACACACCCTGAGTCGGCGTACACACTACTCGCCGCCTGGGTCGTTTGGGGCGCGCGGCTCCGTCGAGGACCGGGCGCGCCCCTTACCCGGCGCGGCGTAGGTCCCACTCTGACGTATAGAGGGGAGGCACGGACGATGGCCCGACTCATCAATTCCACTCATCTTCTCCCTCGCCCCTGGCGAAGAATTCTGCGGACGCC
>NW_005194645.1:0-1137 GCF_000372725.1 Emiliania huxleyi CCMP1516
CACAGACAGGCGACAGGGGCGAACGTGTGAGACTAGAGCAGGCTTGCTCCGCCTCTAGCAATCTCGTCGCCGGCCGCAAGGCACGGACGAGACCGTGTGTGGGGTCTTGTGAGGTGTCTATGGACGCCCTCCTCACAGGCTATTGGCCAGCCGCTAGCCCTAACTCGCACTCATGGGTGACGACAGTTCATTGGATGAGTGGTTGCGAGCAGAGGCGCGTGTGCTGAATCTAGATCGCACGCCGTGGCATATGACTTGGGTAGGCGTGCGACCGCAGCGCGCCCGCCGAAGGCTCGACCGGGCGCGCGTGTCAGCCAGAACTTTGCCAGTAGAGCGATCCTGGTCTTTCCGAAGACGAGCCCCGCGCCACAGGTGCCAGCCGTGCCTCCGCGGGAGCCGCCTCTCGAGCCGCGTCCCGCCGGCACTGTCCCTGAGTGCGTCCCGCCTTGGTTGGCGACACGCACTCGACGAGGGCAGTCCAGCCGACGGGAACGTGTCGCGCGCCGGCGACGAATGCGGCGGGGTGGGTGTGGGTACCGAGCGCCGCTTCGACGAAGCGAGGTTGGCAGGCGCCCCTCACGAGTCCGTTCAGACATGCCACACGCCCCTCGCAAGCGAGGTTAGTAGGCGCCCCTGGCGAGACCCGCAAGAGATGCCACACCACCCTCGTACCTGTGTTTGCGCTCGGCAACGAAGGCGCTCTAAAAAAAATCGAAACACTCACTGCGCACCCGCTCTCGCCGCGAGCGCCTGCTCAAAGGCGGTTGCCATTTGCATGGTCGTTCACCTTGCGCCCCGTCAGCCGCGTGGCATTGATTCGCTGGTCTCACCGCGTCAATCGTTTGTTTACAGGTCTACCACTCGAGCCTCAACGGCACGGAGACCGAGGTTGCCTGCGGCTGTGCGATCCTGCCCCTCAAGACGAGCATCCGCGGGCCTGCCGAGTCGGCGGCAGAAGGTGCACTCCGCCGTCCGGCGCCTGCCGCCGGCTCAGCCTTTCCGCAGTCAGCCTCGCCGGGCCGCAGGTGAGGAAGATATCGTCGACGAGACGCTCGGTTACTTCAAAGCCAACGTCCTCTTCAAGCACTTTGAGGTGAAGGGCGCGGCGGACCGAACTCTAATCTACCTGACGCTCTA
>NW_005194644.1:0-1137 GCF_000372725.1 Emiliania huxleyi CCMP1516
CCTAACCCTAACCCTAACCCTAACCCTAACCCGGACGCTAACCCTAACCCTAACCCTAACCCTAACCCTAACCCTAACCCTAACCCTAACCCTAACCCTAACCCTAACCCTAACCCTAACCCTAACCCTAACCCTAACCCGGACCCTAACCCTAACCCTAACCCTAACCCTAACCCTAACCCTAACCCTAACCCTAACCCTAACCCTAACCCTAACCCTAACCCTAACCCTAACCCTAACCCTAACCCTAACCCTAACCCTAACCCTAACCCTAACCCTAACCCTAACCCTAACCCTAACCCTAACCCTAACCCTAACCCTAACCCTAACCCTAACCCTAACCCTAACCCTAACCCTAACCCTAACCCTAACCCTAACCCTAACCCTAACCCTAACCCTAACCCTAACCCTAACCCTAACCCTAACCCTAACCCTAAACCCTACCTAAACCCTAACCCTAACCCTAACCCTAACCCTAACCCTAACCCTAACCCTAACCCTAACCCTAACCCTAACCCTAACCCTAACCCTAACCCTGACCCTGACCCATACCCTGACCCCTAACCCCTAACCCTAACCCCTTACCCTAACCTAGGGACGGCGGCTAGAGCGGAGGCGAGGGCGGAGGCGGCGGCGAGGGCGGCGGTGGAGAGGGCAGCGGCGCGGCGAGGGCGGCGGTGGAGAGGGCGGCAGCGGCGAGGGCGGTGGTGGAGAGGGCGGCAGCGGCGAGAGCGGCGGTGGAGAGGGTGGTGGCGGCGAGGCAAGAGGCAGCGAGGGTGGCTGGGGCGAGGGAGGCGGTGGAGACGGTGGCGGCGGAGACGGTGGCGGCGGGGAGGGCGGCGGCGGGCTGGGCGGTGGTGACGAGGACGGTGGAGAGGGCGGCGGCGGTGACGGCGGCGGCGGAGACGGCGGAGACGGCAGGGGCGGCGAGGGCGGCGGAGAGGGTGGCGGAGAGGGTGGGAGGCGAGGGTGGCGGACTAGGCGGCGGTGGGGGCGAGGGCGGCGGCGGCGAGGGTGTCCGCGGCGAGGGCGGGGGCGGAGAGGGAGGTGGCGGGGATGGCGGCGGCTGCGAGGGCAGCGGCGAGGGAGGCGGCGGCAGTGGAGGCGGCGAGCTGGGCGGATGCGGCGAGGGTGGCG
>NW_005194643.1:0-12760 GCF_000372725.1 Emiliania huxleyi CCMP1516
GCGACGGCTGCTTGCGAAAGTACATGAGCGAGAGCGTCATGACCAGACGCACCCCAATCATCACCAGCATCATGATCAGGTTGGCGCGCTTCGGAGGCGCCGCCTCGGCCGCGCCGGCCTCCTCGCCCTCACCGCCGGCTTCGGGCCCCGCGAGCAGGTCGCGCAGCCGCGCCTGCAGCCGCTGGGCAAAGCCGCCGCCGCCCACCTCGGCGGCCAGCTCGGCGGCCACTCCCACCTCGCCGTCGTCCTCGCCGTCCAACGACGGCGGACCGCCGGCACCGGCCAGCACTGGCTTTGTGGCCACCCGCGAGGCGGAGAGCTTGGACGCCTTGGGCGCCGCGCCGGCGGGCGGGCTCGGCGCCTCGCCGGCCACGCACGACAGCAGTGTGAGGAGAGGCATCATCAGGAAGAGGCGAGGGTGGCGGCGGCGTGAAAAAGCCAGCATGGTGGGGGCGTCGCTGATCCCACACCCACCACTGACTTCACCGGCGGCGTCGCTGATCACTGGCGTCGCTGATTTTTTTCTCAAATCGTGACTCCTCCTCTCGCTCGGGTTTCTGGGACTCAGAGGTGTGCTAGTCGCTATTCTCCGACAATTCCGACATGTCTGAGGTAGGTAGAAAGGTGAAGAACAGCCAGGCTCGGACTGGACACCAACGCGGTATGGGTGGACGCCGGACACATGATGAGATTTGTTTTGTCAGATGATGACGGCACGCACGAGCGACACACAGACACAAACAATGTCTGACGGGCAGTTCGGGCTCGAGCGGTCGCGGTCGCGGCCAGCGCGTGAGGCCTGGCTAGGGTTGCCGGGCGAGAGCTCTCGACCCACGCGCCGGAGCGCGCGTGGTGCTTGAGCAGCCGGGCGGTCGCCGCAGCCACCTCGAAGGGTAGCTCGTCGAGCCACTCGCCGAATGTGCCCTCGTCCTGCGCCGCAGCGAGGAATTGCTCACCTAAGCCGTACGCGCGGCAGGCCCGGTAGAGCGCCTCGTTCTGGATTTGCTCACTTCTTTTCGCGCTCATACCAAAAATTCTTTTCTCGTTGGTGCCGCGGTTTCCGAGTGGCTCGCGGACGACCCGAGCTGCCGGCCGAGGCAGGCGTGGATCGAATCCGAGGCGCGCGCCTGCTTTGAGTCGGGAGGCGTCGAGCTGCCGCGGCCGCGAGGGCTCGAGTCGGCAGAGATCCACGCGATCTACGACCCGCCCGCCGTCACCAGCAGCGGTGTGCTCGACATGCCCTCCTCCGCCGGCGACTCGCGCCGGCACGCGACGCGCCTCGTCAACGGCGCGGTGGCTGGCGCCGTCGGCAAGACGGTCGTCTCGCCGCTCGAGCGCGTGCGGCTCGTCGGGCAGACAACGCGGCCCGACGCCAGCGCGCTCGCCTCCGCCCGCAACGTGCTCGCCGCTGAGGGCTGGTCGGGCATGTGGCGCGGCAACGGGCTGGCGGTCGCGCGCGCCGCCTCCTCCAAGGCCATCCTCTTTGCGGCGCAGGACGCACTGCGTGTCCGCGTTGGGCACGACTTTGTGGCCGGATCGCTCGCCGGCGTGCTCGCGACGTTGCTGACCTACCCGCTCGACCTGCTGCGCACGCGCGCGGCGGCGGCGGTCAGCACGGCATCACTCGGCGCCGTGACGGCATCACTGATGCGCGAGGGAGGCGGCGTCCGAGCGCTCTACCGCGGCGTCGGGGCGACGGCGGCCGGCGCGGTGGCCTTTGAGGGCACCCGCTTTGGCTCCTTCGGCTGGCTTCAGGCGCGCAGCGCCGACTGGTGGCTCGCGCCGGCGATCAACGGTACCTTGGCCTCCCTCCTCGCCGGGATGGTCATGTACCCAAACGACACCGTCCGACGCCGTATCCAGTGGCACCGCGGGACCGAGACGCTCTCGTACCTCGAGGCGGCGCGCGCGCTCCTCTGCGAGGGCGGCGTGGCTCGCCTCTACCGTGGCGGCGCGCTCTACGCTCTCAAGAGCGTGCCGAGCGCTGCGGTCCAGTTTGGCGTCTATCATGGGCTGAAGCGGTTGACGGGCGACGTCCGTGAAGCGTGAAACCGCAAATCGGACGCGACGGGCGAACTTCGCGCTTCGACGGCCCCGCTTGTCGAGTTGTCGATTCCCATGATTGGCGAGAGCTCGTCATCGACGTCTAAGTTTCTTTTTTGTTTGCTCGCGCTCTCTCTGGAGAACGCGGAGAGGCCGGGCCTAGGGCCAGGCTGCTCGGCGTGAGCCGTGGAGGCGGGCCAGGATACGGCGGGATACGGCGGGAGATACGGTCAGCCTATACGGAGAGATACGTCAAGATACCGCAAAGAAAGTAAACCGGGGCCAGACTAGGCGGCTTGTGGTTGTGCCAAAAAGTACTATTTACGGCTATTGCTCCCAAATTCGGGAGAGAAGGGCTACATATTATGACTGCATCCATGCGCCTGGTGAATGAGGGCTGTGCGGACAAGGGCCTGTGGGTCGGCTCTGGGGGGAGGCGGGGGCCCCCGGAGGCACCGTGCGCCGTGCGCAGCAGTGCGGAAACGGGGCTCCGGCTCTACTAGTCTCTACTAGCACCGACTTCCCGAATGAGTACGGTTGAGTAGAGGGCAGATTTGGAGAGATCTCGAGGAGTACATACAGATAGACCCTCCAACCATCAGAAAACTCCGACCTGATCGGTCGTACTGACCGCCGACAGATCACTCCAGACAGCAGACAGGCCAACGTCTGCACGCGGCCGGCCGGGCGAGAGGCTTGACACGATCCGACCCTGCGACCCTGATGCTGCTGCTCTAGCTATCAGACATGCATTGCTGACTGCTGCCACAATGTGCGACCTGTGCTGGCCCACTTGGCGGCCTTCCCGGTCAGTGGTGAGGCGCAGTTCAGAGCTGTCGATGGCGCGATGCCGCACTGGTCCCACATCGGTGACACGAGACCACCACGTTTGCCGGTCCAAGAGAGAGGCACCGGCGCTGTCCTGAGAAGGTGCATGGTCCCTCTTGACTGCCCATGCGCGCGAGGCTGTGTAGGCATAGCCTCGAGAGTGCCAGCAGCCAATCCGAGGCAGTTTGTGACGCGCATTGCGTCAGAAGCGTGCACGCGCTGGGGACACCTTCCTACTGGCCGTACGATCAGGTCGTCACTGAATGCCGAAGACTAAGGCCGCGAGCTATGCAGGCGGTCAGTTGAGCAGCATGGCACGGTCAGCAGCGCCGAAAGGATGTCGCAAGGCGTGATAGCATGGCGCAAGTACGCCGAATTCCCATGAAAACAAGTAAAAAATCGCGCGAAAAAAATGCCGAAAAAATCGGCGCCTGCGGCGGGCTGGGGGACCCCATCTCCCCCCCGCATGGGTACCCCCTAGGGCCCTCGCCTCCCCCCAGAGGGGTCGGGACATTTCACAGACACAGTCGAGATGGCGCCGATAAAATGACCTCCGGAAAGCCCTCACAATCGGCTCGGATGGGGTCCACCGGAGACAATCTCGAGCCCTCTCCGTGCCATCACGAGCCGGTGTGAGCTTAAAGACCCAAGATAAGTGCGGTCTGGGACAACTCAGGCTTGCTACCGATGGGGACTGGGCCAGGAGAGCGACAGAGGAGGCAGTAGAGCTCCGTGGTCCATCGGGAGGTGGAGAGGGAATGTCGCGGCACGGCAGTGCGGGGCCCCGATCCGAGGGAGCCCGCGGCAAGCGGCAAAGTAGCCTGCCCGCGTCGTGGGGCATCCGATCCAGAGACCCGATCTCTCTGCGTTTGTTTCGGCACTTTGTTTACGTTTTCATTACTACCCAGCCTTTGTGTTGTTTGCTTTGTTTGTGTGTTGCTACACGAGGTGCCCCCCACGCTGCCGTTTTCCGGGTGTGGGCGGCCGCGAGCCACCGTCGGCGCCATATTAAGGTCCTCCGGGCCAGTTTCGGGGGGCAAACCCGAAACCCTGCCTGGCCCCTACACGGTACCGTGTAGAGCCCCAGGTAAGGCCCAGGTGTGGCCTAGGGCACCAGAAGGGACCAAGAGGAGTCCAGCCTGAGCCATAGAGCCCATGTCTTTGCCCCCGAAGGTCGCGTTCAAATGCCCGGAACGGACGTTACAGTGGTGTCCGGCCGGCGCGATCACCGAGCTGTGACGCTCAGGGAAGCCTGATGAGGTACTGGTTTCTTTGCCCAGGCCTGGCCTACGACCCATGCTGGATCAGCTGAGCAAGTTAGGTTCTTCAGATGACCGAAAATCCGTCTCAAAATATCTGAAGACTCGTGAAGGGTCGGTGCGAGCCGTGCTTTCCTCGATCCCCCGCCCTCCCCCGCCATCTCCGCCGCGTTGTTTGGCTCTCCAGCCTTACCACCATCGCGCGGGAGGCGGCGAGGCGAAAAATCAGACAGACTCGGTCGAAAGACCCCAGATCGGCATCCATGCCTTTCTGGACAGGGTGGCCCGCAACAACGACCCCTGGAATTGCGACTCGCCGCTTTCCTCCCGCTGTGATCCTGTGTGAGCTCTGAGAGAGATTTTTAGAAGCCAAGTCTTGGTTTGCCAACAACATTCCAAAACTAACGGTACCGGTACATACAGTGGGTTGCGGGCACAAGAAAACAGGGCATTAAGAAACCACGCCGAGCGATTTCCGCAAAAATCTAAGAAACCACGGCGCGCCGCAGGCGCGGCTCCGAGAAAAGGCAACCAAGAAAAGGCCTCGAAAAGGCCAGATGACACGAGTGTGACGAGAGAGTGAACGGGAGCTCCCAGCTCAAAATTTCTCTTCGCCTGAGCGGCGCGCGCACTCCGCACTTGCGACTTGGCATTTTGCAAGTCTGCGGTGTTCTGAGTGAGCGGTGTGGATGGAGGCGTGTGCGTCTTGACACTTGAGTCGGTGGCAGAAGACTGGCTGGCGGCATCGGATCCGGGACCGCAGCTCACCTCTTCCGACTAGGGGGCGGCCGGCTCTGACCATTGACCTACCTTGGGAGCTAAGAAACCATGTGGGCTGTTTTCTTAATGCCCGCAACCACTGGGCAGAAAGTTCCCGTCTCCTCCCGCCGGGCTCTGTTGCGCGCTAGGAGTAGTAACACGTCTCCTTTGCGCAATGTCGGTAATGCTGCGGCGAATTCCCAATCCTCTCCGCTCGAGGACGTCTCTCCGCAGCCGCCCCATCGTCTACTGATCCATCAAGACTGGGTTCGACGCAGTGAAGTATGCGACCGGCGCCTCCAACAAGCTAGTTGGCACTGGGGTTTTTGCGTTCCTTAGCATGAGCCGAGGCGAGGAGACCAGCCAAAAGCAGCCGCCGCAGTGTGACTCGTGTGAAGCAAATGTCCCTCCTCGCTCAAATGAGTCGCAGGATTCGTCATAGCCGCAGATGGCGCACCTGACGCACGACAGTGATGATGGCCCAGCTGAAATCGCTTCTGTGTGAGCGCTGGCCGAGCCGGATCGGACAAGTCGTGCTGGAATGTGTCGGAACCCGTGTGCGGGCGAGTATTTCCAACGAATCGTAAGATCACATCTCGGGACTTGTTCCGCACACACAAGACTCTCACTCTCACAAAAAGACTCTCATGAGAGGCACACCGCTCACCGGAGCCGTGATCCGATGCGTGGCTATGCAGCGGCTATGAGCTGCGGTGTGTGTGTGTGTGTGTGTGTGTGTGTGTGTGTGTGTGTGTGTGTGTGTGTGTGTGTGTGTGTGTGTTGTGTCTCTGGTGTTGTGGGGAGTGTGTGTTCTGTGTGTCTGTACACACGTGACGAGATCCACTTCCCTGCGCCCCCCCCCCCCCCTCCAAGCCTCGCTGCTGGGGGGATCGCCAGTTGCTGTGTTTGCGCTTCTGATCAAGCATCGTCGCCAAAGCTGTCAAAGGGGCCCATGTGCGGCTCCTCCTCGAGGCTGGCCACTTCTGATCCCCCAAAGCGAGAGAAGGCAAAGCGGGTAGCGTACGGTGTTGCCACCTCATACTGCGCAGGGGTGCCCTCGATGGCCCCCTCCGCCATGGCGGAAGTCCGGAAGCGGCCCTTCTCTGGGTAGAGGTCTATCTTGCCTCGGCGCGTCCCCTTCGTCGAGAAGGACTGTCCGTGCCGCAACCGTCGCCGGCGCGCGACACGTTCCCGTCGGCCGGACTGTCCTCGTCGAGTGTGTGTCGCCAACCAAGGCGGGACGCACTCAGGGACGGTGCCGACGGGACGTGAGCCACGGTTGCGTGCAGACATGATTGCGTCACCTGGTGGGTCGCGGCGACACACGCGCTCAGGAGTGCAAGCTTCAACTTTGCAGGCATTGGCCGCCGCTGCCGGTACAGTGCATCCTGGCAGAGCCAGCGCGGCGGCGGCAGATCTGGGCTGCGAGGGTGGTGCTGCCACACCCCACCCACCTGTTGCCACAGACGACCCAGATACCGCGGATACCGCGGATACTGCAGATACTGCAGATATTGCAGATACCGCAGATACTGCAGATACTGCAGATACTGCAGATACTGCAGATACTGGAGCGCGCCCCCGAGATACCTGGGTACTTGGGGGGGTTGCGGGACCACGTAAGGAGTGGTATCCCTGTACCCATACTTGCGGGTGTGACCGCCGCTACCTGTGTACTTGAGACGAGTTGCAACATACTGCCATATGTGCGTCTCAAACTCCCCATACCAGCATACGTCTAGCTTGCGTCTACGAAGTATCTTTAAGTACCAGCGTATGCATACCTGGCGCAACGGCAGGATTTACCTGCCTACCCCGAAGATGGAAATAGATACCCCGATACGTTCATACCTCACGCATACCCTACTTCCCCTGTCCCCTCAAGCCGTGAGTGTACCTCCCTCTCTTACCCTGCGGAGGGAGGCTTGTATCTTGCAATGCAGGACGCCCGCCTGCTCCAGCGCGTGGGCCACGCTGCGAACCGCGCCGAGGACTATCCCCACGCACGCGCCGCTTTCCTGTTTGTGGCCAAGCTCACGGGTCGATCGGAGGCGCGAGCCTCTGCAGCCAACATGGCTCTGAGAGAAGCAGCGCGCTGCGGCAGCGAATGGCTTGCGAATGTGGCGTACGAAGAGCTGGATCGGGTGCTTTCCCTGCCGAATCTGGCACCCTCGATCGCCTCCGTCTGCCAGGCAAAGCGCCAGGAGGCTGAGCAGCTGCGGGACCGACTGGCCGAGGAGGCTGCCGAGCGAGGTGAGGCCTCAGTTGCAGGTTGTGCGGACGAGCCCGACGGTGCGCGCAAGCGGAAGCGCAGCGGTGCAATCGCGAGACCACCGTGCGACGAGGCGGCCCTGCAGCCGCCCCGATGCGAGGCGCCTCTTTCCGAGACGCCTGTGCTCGTGAACCGCAGCCCGGCGCTGACGCTGTGGGCCGCTTTCGTCGCGCAGCGTCTTGGACATGATTGGCAAGCATCCCTCTCGCTCGCCACGGCACTAGCCGCGATGTTTGCGCGAGCAAAAGGCCGATCGCTCGGCCTGCCGCAGCCGGCCACGAACAAGTTTGACGCTGCAACCCAGTCGGTCGACCTGCTGGGAGAGGCCGTGCCGGCGTTGTACACCAGTCGCGGCCTTCGTGGCCTCACGCTGTCGCGTTTGGCGACCGGCGACGACTCCGACTCCGCACCCGAGCCGGCGAGCCCGCTGCAGGCCCAGCGCTCGCTCTCTGCCGCGTTCGGCGCGCGCTTTGGCGAGGCGTACATCAAACTGGCTCACTTGGCGGCGGCCCTGCCCCGGAGGGCGCTCGTGGCTCACGGCAACCGGCGCGCATACGAGATGTACTGCTTGTTTCGACCGCACATCCCGGAGGGGAGGGCGGGTTGGGGCCAAGCCGGCAGGTTGCTGCTGTCGGGGCAGGAGCCTTCGTCGCTCGAGGCGCTGCACGACCAGGTTTGCCCGAAGAAAAGGCCCCGCTGCACGACCAGGTTTGCGTGCTGATTCTCACGAGACCAGGCTCCATTCGCTCGCAGGCGTTACTTGAAGAATGCCGCGAAGTCGAGCGCCAAGAGGCTCTGGCGGCGGCCCTGGCGGCCGCGGGAGAGCAAGGAATCCGCATCGATGCCCTCGCGACGTTGGCCGGTGGTGAGACGCAGCGCGCGAGGGAGTGGATCGAGGAGCAGCAACTCGCTGGAGCCGCGTATGAACAAGGCGGCAGCTACTTCCCACTGTAGTAATAGATAAAAACGGACACCCTTACTAGAAGATGGGTAAAAAGGAGCTCACAAGTCCCCGCCCATGCGATCAGCCGGGGAGCGGGGTCGTCCTCCCCCGATTGTGGGGCGCGAGATGGCAGATCTGGTAGATGGCAGATGGGCCTAGGTGCTAGGAGGTAGGAGGTGCACATGCGCGGCTGACATCGCGTACTCAATTACTGCTGATTCGCAGCAGCCCTCGGCTCTGACGCTTCCCTCACGGGCCTGACGGATGAAGGCGGCCGCTCCCTTCTCTGTGTCGAGGCCCGAGCGCAGTTTCTGGGCAACCACACCGCCGAATGGAGCGCGCCACCGCCCTTGAGGTGTGGCAGTGGTGGGGCAGGCGATCTCCGAGGCTCAGGCCACGAAAGGCCGGCGAGCGATCTTGAACGTGGTAGTGCCGGCAAACGAGAGCGCGACGCGTGCTGAAGGGAGCGATTCCGCGACCGTATGACTTCGAGCCATCCATCTGCGCGCTCGAGACTGGAGTTTTGACGCGTAAGCTCAGCAACGCGGCCAACAGTCTCGTTGAGCCCAGAGTGAGCTTGCGCGTCGCCCCGAGTAAGCCCGACTCGCCGCATCTGCTCAAACGGCGTCCCCAAGCGCCCGGGGAAGTACTCGTGACGAATCCTTCTGAAGAGGACTCGGAGTGTTGCAAGCTCCTTTCGTTGCATCGCGTCTTCCTTGCCCCGAAGCCGCACCGGGCTGTACGGCATTAATGCGATTTCGCCGCCACGGGTGGCGCGAACGAAAGTGGTGAACTCAGCCCACTCGATGAGCTTGATGCGGCACGCACGGACGTGATCGTGCCACGCGCGCTAGTGATATGCATGTGCATACACAAAAATAATAAATAAACGGACTATTCGGATACTAGAGACGGGTGTTGAAGGATACTAGAGACGGGTGTTGAAAAGCCGGATGCAAATAGTGAGCTCGCACAGTGAGACTGTGAGAGGGGGTGCAATCGATGGAATAGATATTTTATCGTCAATTATCGGGCGGCATGATTACACGTATCGGAGAGAAACGGTCCGCTTTATGTTTTGTGTGTGTGTGTGTGGGGGGGGGGTCATGGCTCATGGGGGAGGCGTCATATCCCTGTGACGGAGAGCGAGAGGAGCAGAGAGGCGTGCAGGGCGTGCAGGTGGCAGCGGTGGGTGGGGGCGGCCGCGGGGACGACTCCATGCTTCCGTTTCATGTTTATACTCGAGCAAACAGCAAAAAGACGCACGACGCACGTACTACCACCCGCGGCCGTGCGTCTGCGTCTCCGTCTGGTGTCAACCGTCACACGGCGAGCAACCACGCCAGGCTCACACGTGAAGCTGACGCATAACGCCTCAAGATGACGGGGCGCGCGAACGAATGTCGACAAGGCCGTCTAGAGCTCGAACCCACCGGGCGGGACGCCGGAGTCCGCGGCGGCTGTCGCCGGGGCTGCAATCACCGCGACCGGCGGCGCGTCGGGCGGAGGGCCTGCCGCCGCAAGGGCCTCCTCGAGCGCCACTCGCTTCTGCTCCGCCTCCTCCATGTCCGCAATGCGGCCCTCGAGCACGCGCACGCGCTCCTGCGAGTCCGCGCGCAGCGCGCCCAGCTCCTCGCTCAGCTGCTCCACCCGCAACTCCGCCTCCTGCAGCTGCGCAAGCTCGCGCCTCCGCTGCGCTCGCAGCGAGCCGGCCGCAGAGCGCTCCGCGGAGAGGTCCGCGCGGAGGCTGGCCAGCTCGCTGGCCTGCTCCGACCGGGCGCGCACCGCCGCGCCGAGCAGCTCTCGCAACCGCGCAACCTTGGTGTCCGAGTCCACCATCGTCGCGTCCGCACGAGCGAGCACCGGCGCCGCGTCGGCCGCGGCAGAGTCCGCCGCGTGGGCGGGCGCGGCGCCCACCAGCTGCTGCTGCTGGCCCACCAGCATCTCCACCTGAGCGAGGGCGCGTGGGAGGTCAGGACACTGCGCGCTCAAGCGCCGCCGGCGCAGTGGCCCGAGCGGCTGCCCGTTGCTGCGCGTCGCCGAGGAGTGAGGTCTGGACCGCGAGCTGGCGGCGCGCTAGCGCAAGACTGTTCTCCAGCAGCCGGAACGATTGGCCAGCCTCCTCGTCCCTGGGCTCGCTCACCTCGCTCACCTCGCTGGACGCCCTCGCCAAAGTCATGGTACAACCTCGCTGGACGCCCTCGCCCTGGTGTGAAAGAATTCTACCGAAGCTCTCTCGCGGCACGCTGGCACGACAAGGGCGCGGACTGGCGCGGACTGGCACACACACCGGCTCACCACCGGAGCCGCCTAAGCGACTCCGTGTGTGAAAGAATTTTCTTTCTTTTCGCTTCGGCAAGACAAAAGTCAAAAGATCATCGCAAACGCTGTCAGCAGTCCTCCTCCGGGAATGTACGTAAGAGCTACATACACTGAAAGATGTACCTAAGAGCTACTACACTCGATACACTGAAAGCGAGAAAGCGGATGCAAAACAAGAACACAACGTACGCTCTGTCTCTCTCGCATTACAAGGCACAAGGGACACTCTGTCATGTCATGTCGGGGAGGACAAGAGAGATCCACCGAGCATGGGCAGCCTCAGAACCCGAACCCGAGCCGGCTCCCTTCAGCGACACGCACACGGGATGGCACAGGCACGACTCGGCAACCGCGAGCCGCTCACTCCCCCAGTCCCATTCCAGCATCTTCCCCGCCTCCTCCACCGGGCGGATCCGCTCCCGCGCCGCCTCTCGCTCGCACCACCTCGCGGTCGCGATCACTCATGCACGTTTCGAAGGAGCACACCGGGGCCACTCTCGGAGCGCAAAGTAAGTCCTCCTGGTCGGCGTCAGGTCCCGCACCACGCGCCACTCGCGCCGGCGGGTTCACCAACGGCCGGGGCGTGTCCCGCACCGACCGGGCGCGCCTCCACTGAAGAAAAACTAGCCGGGGCAGTCGGAGAAGGGGCAACTCCGTGCACTGACGGTCGGCCGTCAGAAATCACGCCTCCGTGGCTCGGGTTACACCAATCCTCGCTACCAACGCGCCAAATCGAGAACCTCGAGAAGAAAAACTCGCCGCGAGCTTTGGTCCGCGCTCGGCCACCAAGTCGGATACAAGTCGATGACAATGTGCGCGGCAGGAGAAACCCAACAGCATGACAATGTGCGCGGCAGGACAAACCAAACATGAGACGGTTACACAAGGACGGTCAGGCTACGGTCAGGAAGTAGGTTTGAGTTCACACTCTCCAACAGTTGCCCGTAGTTAGCGCCCGTCCGCGCTCGGCCACCAACACAAATGGCTGCTTCAAGTCTCGGCGACATCATGGGCGGCACGCCGGGCCAGCTGCCGACGCTAGGCGAGTTCGAGCCCCTCGAGCGCGTCCTCCTCACGGCTAACGGCAACCTGCAACGGCTCGTATCGTCTTATCACAACACGAGCGTGAGCGTCCGGGTCGTCTACTCGCGCGAGGTGGCGACGGGCGAGTTCGAGCGCAAGGTGACACTCCTCTGCGGCGGCACCGAGTTTGCCGAGGCAACCTCCCGGCTGCACATCACCCGCGCTGACTGCATCTCGGCCATCGCCGACGGCGGAGTCGCCATCGGCCAGCTCTTCCGCCACCTCAACATCCTGCCAACCTTCGAGCTGACCGCTGCGGGCCGCGACGCTGGCGGGGAGCAAATCTGGCGCGACTACCTGCTCAGTGGCGAGGGCGTCGTCTGCGAGATACACGAGCGAATCCGGAGCGACGTCCTCGGCGCGCTCGTGTCGCCCTCACCCTCGGCGCCGTGCGACAGCGCAGACGACGCGGGCGACACAAACGACGCGGGCGGGCCGGCCGCCGACGCGGCTGGCGACGTGCTCGCGCCGTCGGACGGGCCCGGAGGCGGCCGCGTCTCCGCCAAGCGGCCGCGGGTCGCGCCCTCCTTCGGCGACATCATGTCTCCGCACATGACTGGCGTCACACTGCCCAACGGCTTCTCGCCGCTGCAGCGGCTGCTGCTGACCGCAAACGGGAACGTGGAGCGGATCGTCTCCTCCTTCTACTACGAGCCGCTCACGGTGCTCGTCAACCTCAACCACAAGCGCTCACCCTGCGTCTACGACCGGCAGGCCTCCGCCGCAGCAGCAGCCGCTCCGCCCTCTCTGCACACACGCACGCGCACACACGCAGAGCCACGCAGCGCCCCTGCGCACCGCGCCGGCGGCGAGCGCGGCCTGCCCTGGCCGCAGGTGACGATGCTCGTGCGCGGCGAGCCATTCCTCCACGCAAAGTCGACCATCTACCTCACCGACCCGGCCTGGGAAGAGATGGTCGAGCGGCGAGGCACGCCCCTCGGCGCCGTCTTCCGAGTCATGGGCGCGCGCGCCGCCAACATCCCCGCCCACCGCGCCCGACCCGCCCGCCCGAGGCTCGTGCGTCGGCCCTCGCCCGCAGGGGTGCTCCCCACCTTCCACCTCCGCTCCGTCGGCCGCGGCCGCGACTCGTCCGGCAGCGGCTTCTTTTGGCGCGTCTACACGCTCGCCTCGCAAGGCATGACGTGCGAGATCACAGAGACGTTCGCCGACGACACGTTCGAGAAGCGGAGCCGCGGCTCCGCGCTCGACGCCTCCCTCGCGTCGACCGACGGGCACGGGATACCGGTCTGA
>NW_005194642.1:0-1137 GCF_000372725.1 Emiliania huxleyi CCMP1516
TCTAGCTACCGTACGACCTTCGTACTAGGCTTTCATCATCGGCGTTCTGAGCTCCATCACACTGACCAAACTCCAGCCCTTTCGCCCGAAAACGACACTGGCATGCGCCCCCGACATCAGTCCGCGCCGTGTGTGCTGGACCCGAGCGCACGCCAAGAGAGCCCGCCCTCTGTCGTGCCGAAACCTCAGCACAGCCCGAAATGCGCTCTGTCTCCCATTGTAATCCACCGCGCTCCCGCGCCTCCCCATTGGCGTCGCAGCTGCTGGAGATGTGATCCACACGTGCTCCGCGCCCGCATTTGCCCGCCTCGAACTCATACGCCACGTGGTTGCTGCAGGTGGCATGGAAGCGCAGATCTTCGGCGGCACGCTGCGCTGGCGGCCCGCGATTAAAAAAACCTGACGTGACAGTGTCCCATCAGCTCCCATCAGCAATTCGGACGGCGCGACTGCGCGCAGCACTCAGCGACAAGACCGCCCGGAGAGATGAGCGTATTTTCCACCGACCTCGCACACGGGCGCTACCATACGCCGCGCACCGTGTCAAGACCCAGAGCGTCATAGCGGGGGAGGATGGGTGGGCACTGGACGAGGTCGCGGGCGCCGCCTCGACCGGGCGCATCGGCGGCAGGCCACACAGAAGCCGTTGCAACGAGCACCTAGGAAACAAGGCCGCGTCCGGAGCGCCGTGTTACAGAGAGTATGCTGTACCAGCCTCATCGGAGAAATTCCCGTTCGCGCGCTCATAGCACACTGCCGGACGAATGGCGCGCATAGAAGGTCTTGCTCTTGCTAAGGTAGGCTGCCACTGTTGGCGCGGCGGCTGTCCGCGCCGCCAGGGCGTGTACCTTTGGGTATCGTGTCGCCACGTCGAAGTGTGCAGCCTCGAGTGCTTGCGCAAAGGGGAAACCTGCTCGCAAAGCGACCAATACCGCCAGGTCGGCGCCCGTTGGGAAGTCCGTTGGGAAGGTGCGGCCGTGGACGAAGCCACTCTCGGGCACGAAGAGCTCGAGCACGCGCAAGTACTGGGCGAAGGTCGCGTTGATAGCCGCTGGCGGCCTAATAGCTCCTCGGTCCTCGACGCCCTGCAGGATATCCTCCTTGATCTGCGCAAACATGTCATCCACCGCACGTTGC
>NW_005194641.1:0-1137 GCF_000372725.1 Emiliania huxleyi CCMP1516
GCGCAGCGGCAACGCGGCAGGCAGGCGAGAGCGAGCCAGCATCTGGTGGCGATGGACGGAGCCCCGAGCGTGGTCGGCGCAGGCAGCCCCAGCAACCTCGTTTTGGCAAGAAACACGAATGTCGAGACCTCGAGAGAAGTCGCCCGCAGGCAAGTCACGAATTTGTAAGGTGCCTATATGGGCTTCCAGTATCGGACCTTCAAGATATGCGCTTTTGGCCGGTGGCCTCTTCGGACATGGTACCTCCGGTGAGATAGTTAGAGAGAGGGGTTTGTGTTTGATAGTTAGTGGCTGCCAGTTCGGAAGACTGGGGCCGATCGAACTTGAGTTGTTCGGAGGAGGAATCCGGCCAGCACGGGTACAAAGAGGGGTACCCGGAGAATCCCCAGCTGCGGAAACGTAGTGTCGCTCAAGAGGTGCGATACTGCGGGGGAGTGTAAGGTGCCTATATGGGCTTCCAGTATCGGACCTTCAAGACATGCGCTTTTGGCCGGTGGCCTCCTCGGACAGAATTGGCTTTCTTTTGGCGGGCAACACGAGCCCACAATAGCTGAGACCAGACCGCTAGTGGAGTGGAGTCCACCTGGGAGCCTGTCGTTGTCCCTTGTCAGGAGAGCAGGAGAACCCCCTTGCTTGCGCCCGATCGTCCTTCCAATCCTGCTTGCTCGCGCAGGTGGGGACCCTGGTCCTCCCATCCCTCGTTTGCTTGCCACGTACGACAAACAAACTAGATAGCCAGAGAATTGAGCTTTGAAGAAAATAAAAAAGCGGTCGGCGCTTGAACCTGACCGTCTTCCAAACCCTCCCAATGCCGGCGCGCCTCGCGGGATACGTGGTGGACGGCCACGTGCGGGAGCCGCAGGGCGACAGCAAGGCGCGCGCGGAGACGGGCACGCGTCGGGCGGCCGCTGAAGGCGACAGTTGTGCCTCCGCGCCCTCGCTCTTGCCTTGCGCGAACCGGCTTGCGGGCGTGCTTGCGGGCGTGCTGGCGCTGCTCCTCGCGGCGTGCCGCGGGCGGCTGCTGCGTGGGCGGCAGGTCAAGAGGAAGAGCGTGGAGGGCCGCCGCCACGCAGCCGGCTCCGTGCAGCTGCACTCTGCGCGGCGGCTCCAAGGTGCGCAAACTTGCCCGACCCCTTG
>NW_005194640.1:0-1137 GCF_000372725.1 Emiliania huxleyi CCMP1516
AAGTCGCAAACTGACACACACATCGTAGGGAGGCCCCCCTTTCGGGGGAGACTGGAGGTGCGTCGCACACGGCGAAACCCGATACTCTGTCAGCTGCCTCTAGCGGAACAGTGCGTCCCCCTTCTCCGACCGCCGAGCAGCGCTATCTATGGCACCGCGGCACCGCTCGTTGCCGTAGTAGACTCGTAGGGCTCCGCCGGCGCCAGTCCCCAAGGATGCGGCGAGGCGGTCGTAGCTCACGGGGACAAAAGCCCGCTTCGGCCGGTCGGGGTTGCGCCGAATCAGCAGCGTGTGCCTCGGCCGTAGATCGCTCCCGAGAGCGCGGTCCACAAAGTAGGGGAGAAGTAGCGGCATCGGGGGTGCCTCGGAGCAGCACCCCCGCTGCTTTAGGTGGACGCTGTACTCGGGAAGGCTGAGGGGCGCGTCGAAGGGCACCTCCTGAATTTGCAGCGTCGGTGCGACCGCCCGCAGAAACGGCTCGATGCAGTCCTAGTGCGCGAGGGAGTGGGTGCGGTGGTAGCTGGCGAGTGCCCGTGCCTCTGTGTCCCCAGGTCGCGTGCGAAGGGGGGGAGAACAGGTCGTGCCGTGTGTGGAGGCGGCCAATACGAGTCGGCAGATGGGCGCCGCAGGGCTTCGTCGCAAGCTAACTCTCAGTCCTGGTGTGCGAGCGCGGTGACACCATCGCTCCCGTTTCCTTCCCATTTTTTCTTTTCTTTTGAGAGCAGGACGCCGGGTTTGTCTTGTATGTGCATGTCGGGCCTGGGTGTGTGTGAGGGGCAGAGGGGCGGGAGCGTGCGGGGCAGAGGCCCAACGTCGGGCGGCTTGTCGGGGTCCAGAGCATTCGAGGGGGGAACGAGGAGGGGGGAATGGGCGGTCGGCGTCGGGGTAGCAGCACCAGGGCGTACGGGGTAGCCGTCACTTTCCTGCCTCACAAGGGCGGGGCTGTCCCGGAAAGTGAGAAACGCCGGGCAGCGTGGCGCATTACTGAACCCTCCCATACGTGTTTGGGGTTCCTCCTTTGCTGTCCCATCCCCTCATCTCTTTCCCGCCTGGGCGGGGCGGTGGGCGGGCGCGCGGTGCGGTGTGGCGTGTGCGTGTGTGCGACTGCAACGAAGGCCGCTCGCAGAGACCATTGGT
>NW_005194639.1:0-1137 GCF_000372725.1 Emiliania huxleyi CCMP1516
GAGTTTCCGTGTTTCGTGCCAGTCATCTCCTCTCTCCCGCGTCCACCCTTTACCGCGCTAGTGTCCAGTCCGGCCTAATGTGCTTCATTCACCTTTCTCTCTTATCTAGATTTATCAACATACATGTACACACAACGACACCGTCCTCGAGACGGTCGAGTGCGCCGGCAAATCGGAGGTGGAAGAGGCAGAAGACCGATCATGGTGGAGAGCGCGCCGCGCTGCGGCCGAAGCGCCGAAGCGTTCCTCTCTCAAGTCAGTGTGACGCTCACAGTGTCCCTCTCTCAAAAGTCAGTGTGTCGCTCACGTGAATTGGGAAGGGGGTGGGGGTACTGGGTACGCTTGTTGGAGTCGCCAAGGCAGGTACGGCCAGCTATAATAACTAAAAAAGAAATGCTTTAGCCTGCGAAAGACACTACTCTCCCCCTCCCGTCGCTCGTCCCCCTTGGCGTGGCGCGCCTCTCCCCCAGCTCTCGGTATCGCGTACTGCACGAGGCTACCGTGGGCCCCGCCTGCGCGCTGGGGTTCCCTGCCCTGTCGGGAAGCCTAGCTCTTAAACTGGGGTCGCTACCTAATGCGGGGCTCCTGGACGGGCGATGAAGTTCGCCTTAAATCTCTCGTCTCGCTTTCCCGCCGACTCGCGTCCGTCGGGGTACTCCCTACCCTCTGGCTCTCTGACCCCCCCCCCCCCCTCCTTCCCTCTCCGGGAAGAGATGCGCACTGCTGTCCCTAGAGGGGGGTCGGGTGGTGTGGGCATAATTCGGCTCGTGTTATTCGCGGTCATCCACGGACGATCGCTGGAGTGGGCCGAAGGACAGAGGCTTGCTTGTGTGGGGGCGCGCGGGCGGCGCCCACTCAGGCTCGGCCTCCGTTGTCTCAGCCTTCAGTTCACCTCTCCTAGCGCCCGGTTTGGTGTGGTGACCTTCCATCGTAGAGGTTTTCGGGGTCTCGAAGGTGCTACACACACTTGCCCCCTGGTGTTCTGTGGCATTCGGCGTGCTCCATACGAGTTAGGGTCAAGGGATAGCACGGGCAGCGGGCAGTGAATCATGGCTAATTCGATACAGGGGACGAAGCAGGCGGGAGCAGAACCGTAGAAGACAATCAGGCTGATGGCGCGTGTACGTACACCAAGAA
>NW_005194638.1:0-1136 GCF_000372725.1 Emiliania huxleyi CCMP1516
CGCAAGTATCAGCACAAGAATCAGAACGTATTAAAAGCACCTAAAGGAGCAAGGCATAACGGTGTGAACAAGTCTCCACCGACACCCCCTCGTGCATTGGCCTTGTGGTGCTTATCCGACGTCTTGGAGTAGCAGACCTGGCGGCAGGAAATTGCACGTGCCCCATATCTCCTTGTCGCTTGGATGCCACTGGCAGGCGGAGAAGGCCTGTGGTTACGGTCTGTAGGCTCCTCAGAGGCGGAGCAAGCCTGAGTCCGACGAAGTGCCGAGGCTCTCCGAAGAGACGAGCAGGAAACCGTTCCTTGTACTTGTTGTAGAACGGCAGCAAGACGGACTTGTAGTACCCCCTCGTAAACGAGGCCCACATGTCGTCGATCCACACAAGCACCAACAGAAGCACCTGGGCGCCATTGACCTTTTGCCACCGCTTGAAGATGGTCGGTTCGCTGTCGAGCTGGGTCAGGCCGCACGGCCCAGAGAGGTGCGCCGAATTGTTGGTCTGTGTGGTATGTCCACTCTGTTTCAGTCCTGGGAGGACGGCCACTAGCGGGCCGACGCGGGCACGTCACGCCGTGACAAGTTGTGCTAAGCAGCGAACACGCGTGCATCACCGTCGCGGAAGCCGAGCGCCTTGCGACGGTGGGAGAGGGCGCGGTAAGCTAGGCGCGCGGCCCTGCTGCGCAGACCAAGGAGGAGGTGGCGGCGGCCGTTGGGGCGTACACGGGTGCAATCGCGCTCGGCTCGGTCGGCTTGGCCGTGGTGGACGAGGGGCACCACGTTTTTGGCCGCCAGCCCGACGCGCGGCTGGTCGGGCTGCCGGGGCAGCGCCGCTTCGAGCACCCGGCTCGCATGCGGGAGGTGCTCGAGGCGATGCTGTGCGCGAGCCACAAGCTGCTCATCTTTCACGACCACTCGTACCAGCGCGACGGCGCTCGCCCGCTCTACCCAGTGGGCATCGACTACGAGCAGATGCAGCGGGACAAAAAGTTCCTCACGACGGTGGTGCGGCTGCCGGCGGCGGCGCGGGACGTTGCGATGCCCTTCTGCCGCGAGCGCGTCGCCGTCGCGTCGAGTGACGGCCGAGTTGACTTCTACCCGCTGCTGGACGAGCGGACGCACGGCGAGTCCGTGCATGT